>NW_005187451.1:2406137-2421501 GCF_000239375.1 Pundamilia nyererei
TCCATCCATCCATCCGTTCATCCATCTGTCCATCCATCCATCCTTCCGTCCATCCATCCGTCCGTCCATACATCTATCTGTCCATCCATCTGTCCGTCCAGCCATCCATCCATCTGTCCATCCATCCATCCATCCGTTCATCCATCTGTCCATCCATCCGTCCATCCATCCGTCCATCCATCTGTCCATCCATCCATCCATCCATCCGTCCATCTGTCCATCCATCCATCCATCCATCCATCCATCCATCCATCCGTTCATCCATCCATCCATCCATCCATCTGTCCATCCATCCATCCATCTATCTGTCCATCCATCCCTCCGTCCGTCCGTCCGTCCATCCATCCGTCTATCTATTTGTCTGTCTGTCCATCCATCCATTCATCCATCCATCCATCCATCCTCCTTCCATCTGTCTCTGTACATCCATCTATCTATCATTCATCCACCATCTGTCTCTGTCCATCCTCCATCCTCCATCCTCAATCCATCCATCAATCCATCTCTGTCCATCCATCTATTCTTCCGTCCATATGTCTATCTGTCCATCTATCCTCCATCCACCTGTCTGTCTGACTGTCTGTCTATCTATACATCTGTCCATCCATCTATCCATCCGCCTATCTATCTATCATCCATCTATCCATCAATCTGTCTATCTGTCCATCTATCCTCCATCCGTCTATCTATACATCTGTCCATCCATCCATATGTCCATCCGTCCATCCGTCCATCCAGTCTTCATACAGCCATGTAATATCTACAACATTTCTATAAAAAGATCCAGATTTTAAGTATTGGGTAAACGTTTATCAGTCTCGAGGCACTCCAGAAGGAATATGTGTCCAACAGTACTTCAAAACAACTGTTTGCACGAGTGCCCACTGAATGATCCTGATCTGTTTTATTTCAATCACGTCTAACACGAAGCTCTTTTATCTCTCTTTAGCTTTGATTAAAGAAAAAAATGATTAGCAGTTGTTGTAACAAGGGCTTTAAATTCAAGGGCCTCTCAAGGCGTTGTGGCCGGCTGCCACAGAAACCAGTTTCACTGTTTGGGTTTAGCATTCCTTCTATTTCCATGGTGACAGCATCCAACCGAACATCTGAGCCATTTATTGCTCTACTCGTTATGGTGTGTTTTAATGAGGAGGATTAAACAGCACAATGATACAGCTTTGGGTTTAGCTCTCATGTCAGCATGGACATGATATAACTAGTAATTAGAGGGTAAGCACTTGATTTTCTTGTGTAACTGCAATTATAAGCAGCTGTTATCAAGTTATGCATGCCTCAAACACTTATCATCCATATTAATCTTACTCAAAAATGTTTAGATTTTATTTTACAGACTTTTTTGTCTCTGTCCTCATCAGCAGCAGTCACATACAGTCACAGCTTCCATGACTGGGCAACATGAGGAGACCCTTTTAGTCTGGTACATAAAGAAATGGGTTCAGCTGAAGAAGAGGAATAAAATCACACGGTATGATTTCAGGCATAAATTCTAAATCTGTGCTGTTAGTCACTCGTGCACCCAGACAAGCTCTAAAAGTTAAAGTTTCACTGTGACCTGCAAAACTAAACTTTCTTTAGAATCTGTGTTAAAGCGTTGCTATTTTTCTTCCTGACTGAATTCCTCTATCATGTCTGCCTGGAGACTTACTGCCTGCAGCTTTTACATATACAAAAAAGCATCAAACATAAATAGCTACAGGCAAGGCTGCTCAAAATTGTTGTACTGCAGGCAGAACAAATGGGACAACCTCAGAGATCCATCCATGGAGCATAAGGGGGCATCATATGTACTGTTTTTCATAGTTTTAAAGAATGTGCCATGACTCTAATCAGTACATTCACACTGATATTAGATAGCATGAAAGTACTTTTTTTTATTGGTGCAACTGTTTTTGTGGTTTTCAATCTTCTGTCGTTGTTTGGTTCCAGCCTTATTAGTTTGTGTTAAGTTACACCTTTAGCACCTGCATATACATCATCCAGTCACTTGTCAGTAGTCACTATATCTGTGACTGTTGCCTGTTCATCACAGTGCTCTTCTTTGTGTTCCAGTGCCTGCTTTACATTTATTGGACTGTCCTGCCTTGGGGTTTGAGACTTTCTGCCTTTTCCTGTAAGTTTCAGTCAGTTTCTTCGTTAGAGCTTGCTTGAGTATCTTTCTTTTTTTCTTCTTATTTTAGAAACCACCTGCCCCCCTTGTGTCTGCACTTCTAACCTCTTGAGTAAAGGAAGCCAGGGAGGTGTTATCCTTTAAGCCCTGACCTAGGAACTCTCGACCTGACCAGATTAAGGACTTGCTTTACACTCCTCATTACCTCCTTTGTTTTGGGAGAAAGTCTACAGAATTGTTTATTGTGTGTGTGCAGAAAGGCCCCACGGCGTGTGCACGACAGCCGTCGTGAGCTTGACGATTTGAACAGCCCATACTGTCTTAGCAGGAAGTCATTTGAAATTCAGTAGATAAATTTGTGGGGAGGCTGAAATTCGGTCACTGCTGCTGAATCAACTCAAATTTTACTCATCCTAAAACTGAGTTCGCTGCAGTACCTCGTGGCTTTTGGACCCTGTTCTTGTCTTGTTCTGTCTCTCTCTCTACGTTGTTCCACATTACTGGTTAACTTCTCTCTTTTAATCATTTCGGCTGTGTTTGCTGCCAGTGTTCTTCCCTATGTTTCCTGTGTTTGCCTTCTTTATCTCTTACTAAACTCCCGCTGTTATCAAAGTTATTAAAGCCTAACAATCTTTCTTTCTTTCTTTCTTTCTTTCTTTTTTTGCAACAAGCTTGTCTGCCTCTTTTGTGTTTATATTACTATTGCACAGGCTGGAGTCTATAAATACAGTCCTGCTGATGTGAGCAGAGATTTTACAATAATATTCACACACCCTTAAAGAGCACAATCAGGCTCAGAGACTATTGAGGCTCAGAAGAGCGCAATTAGGCTCCACTTGGCGCAATCTTTTTAAAACCAGCTATCATTTATCTGTCATTGGCGGAGGTCAATCAGTTTCACAGCCAGCCAGCAGGACTCTCCAGGAGCAGCTTATACATGTCTAGACTTGGACCGGGGGGGTATGATGGAGATCGAGCATATTCTCTGACCACATGTCTGTATCATTACAACAAATACTGATATGTTATAGACTCTGAAACAATCATTCTGACAGTTATTTCAGTTATATTAAAAATGTTATGTTGGTAGTATAATTGGAATGCATTGAAATGGCAACAGGTGGTTCCCATTTCACTCTTTATTCAGCTCACTGTATTCAGTCTATATCCTGAGGCCGAGTTCAGAGTATTCAGAGCCATTTGTGTCTGTTTGAGATACAGCTCCAGCCAACTGCACATCCCCTCCCACAGCATGTAAGGCTTTTTTCATATGCAAATACCTCCCACGGGTCTTTGTGTGGACCTATCTGCAGGCCCTTAAATGGCACATGCGTGGCACCTGACATCTCCTGATGCACGTAGCTGGTGTATGCATCTGTTTGTTTTGGCGGTGATAAGAATGCTGCTATTTGGTGTTTTGGACAGGAGCAGAGACAAATAGCATCCTCTTTTGTCCCCCTCCCCAAACCCACCCCCAGTCTTCCCACCCCGTTCATGGTCACTATGCTACCCCCCATTGTTAGATCTCTTTTAGTCATCTTTAGCTTTTCAATCCTTAGAAAATGTGCAGAGATTAGTGTAGTCAGTGATGTCACCGCTCAGTCTTGTAATTAAAATTCTTAGCATGGACCGGTTGAAATGCAAGCCCACCAATAAACTCAGATTCAACACAGCTTTCTAAAAGTACGATTATAATCATGCAGGTTTTCTTGCTGGTTTCTGAGAATGCATTCTAAAAGAATAAATACTAGGATGTAATATTTTATCACCAGTGTCTGAAACTCACTCTGGTTTCATACTGGACAAGTGCAGAAACCTGGTGTGGGGCTTGAATATATCATGACAATAAACTAAACCTCGAGGTAACTGAAACTCAACTCTGACACTAATTGTCTGAAAAGGAGTCACTTACCCTCTGTCGCAACCAGTGATGAGATGAGCAGTGTGCATGAAAGGAACGCAAAATGACGAAAGCGAATTAAATCCATGATCATGACAGGAAACCATCCTGTGCTCAAGTCTAGCCATGCGCTGCGCTCTTACTGCAGATTGCTCCGTTTCTGCCTCGCAGTAGCGCCGTTGTCAACTCCAGATCCACTTGATGCACACTTCTCTGGCTGGAGCACCACCAAGAGCTCCCATAGCCCAGGAATAACAAAGACGGCGTGCTGTTCACCGGGGCACAGGCTGGGCTGCACACACCGAGCAGTGACAGATCACCACATGGGAGGGCAGTCTCATTAGAGAAAAGAACTTTTCATAAATAACACAATGAATAATGAATATCACAACAGAAATATTCTATTCAATTAAGACCAGTTTCGGAGCCATTAATGAATCAAATGACGAGCCAACGACTTCACATTTTACTTATTTATTTAAAGTTTAATATAGAGCGTTGAGCTATATACG
This sequence comes from Pundamilia nyererei, assembly GCF_000239375.1. NCBI lineage: Eukaryota > Metazoa > Chordata > Actinopteri > Cichliformes > Cichlidae > Pundamilia > Pundamilia nyererei. Next base: position 2,410,678 of record NW_005187451.1, read on the forward strand.
TGGTGCGATTATTTATGACAAATGATCAATAAATCAAACTGTTCTTAAAACACAGAAAATCAAAAATAAACTCGGAAATATTTTTTTAATCTTTACATTTTTGATGCTGAGGCGTCAATAAACGTAGAAACACCCCCAAATAAATAAAAGTATTTCTGTTTATTTCACTTCTAATGTTCAAACTACAAACGCACATCCAGCGCAATGAACGCGTTCCCAAGGCAACGCAAACAGGAAGTTGGGGAACCTCTGAGGGGAGCGAAGGAGACAGCTGTGTTAAACGGACACAAGTGGCCGCTCGCTTTTCCGTGTCTCGTCTCCGAGATGTTAGAGTAACGTCCCCGCCGTGACTCCACGATGTCCGCATCAACGAGGGCCAGTTCAGCGCCGAGTTTGTCGAGGCCGGAGCGGACACCGGACACCGCAGGTGACGCTAACGGGCACACTCGTGACAGTAGCTACTGCCCACGTCTGTTCGAGTGGGTCGGGGCCAAGAAAGCGAAACCCTCCAAGGCACGCTTCAGTTTAGAGCCTTAAAGAAAGCATCGCATGAACTTAGTGTTTCTACATTCAGAGCTTTGCATTTAACATCAGTAGGATCAGTCACACAGTGTTGGTCAAGTTACTTCAAAATAGTAATTCGTTACTAATTACTGATTACTTCTCCAAGAAAGTAATCCAGTTACTTTACTGATTACTTATTTTCAAGAATAATTAGTTACTTTATCTCTTAGCTACTATTTAAAAACATGAGACAACCCGGATACGTCATAAAGCAGACCTTTCAGCTCCATCTTCTAAAACAGCATCAAATGAAAAAGCTTCTTTTTAAAAGCAAAATGAAATAATACGCGACAGTCTTTGACTCGAAGAATTTCATTAACATTTAAATCTATTTCCTGCACATTCCAGCACATAAAATAATGTTTTGTGTTTACACGCTTTCAAATAGATGCAAGTAAAACACAGCAAAAATAAATCAAATCACAGATTCAGCAGCACTGAGTCCTGTCGGGTGGAGGTTTGTCCACAGCACATGTCAGTGGGAGGATCCGGGGTTTCTCTGTGAATGTCACGTTCCCATGGCAGCGTGCTCGCTGCTCGCTCAGATTTCAAGTTTCATTTCTCGCTGTAGAAAGAAGTTTTCTTCCCACGCAGAGTGCACAGCGGACGCTAATGGTTTTGTCACTTTTTACAGAATCAAACTTAAAGTAATGTGATTACTTTCATGCTTTAAACGCTGCATGGTCGTACTCTCTCTGCACGCCATATTATCCATTGTTGATCTGCACACGTCTGTCGCTGCCACGAACTTCGCACGCTCGTACGTCACTGTCATGAGACGCTCACAAACAACATCATGGTTTAGTAACGCAGCGTGCTTACAGGAAAGTAACAGTAATCTAATTACTTTTTGCAACAGTAATCCCTTACTTTACTAGTTGCTTGAAAAAGTAATCGGATTACGTGTTATTGTCCATCTCTGGTCGCACACAATCCCTTTGTCTTGGAGCTGTCTGCAGGCCTGCACCACCTTTTGCAATAATAAATAAAAGTCAGTACTTTTATTCGTGCTTTATTTTTTTAAACTTTAGTGTGACTAACATGTTACACCAACGCTAACAAGGGTGCCAAGGTTTGTGATACTTTATATTTTACTTTATTTTATTTTATTACTGGTGTCATTATTGTGCAGTGAAGAGAGACAGGACCCAAAAACGCAGGAATACAAACTAACACAAGCTACACAGGGAGGAAACAAGTACAAAGAAACTAAAGACCTGACACACGGAACATGGGAAATGTCACGGATGACACGCCGACGATGCGGCAACGAACAGAGGAAGACGAAGGGCTTAAATACGCAGAGAGATAATGAGGGAATGAGACACAGCACACGAGACTGTCAAAGTAAAACAGGAAGCAGGACGCACTCACAAAGACACGGACTTGACTGACTGTGGAGACACGGGGAACATGGAGCAGAAGAAGAGCACAGACGCAGAAACCAAGACACTGAAAATGATAAATAATAATGAAATCAAAGACTATTAATAATTCAACACAAAACACTGGGACACAGACTCAGGACCAGTTATGTTCCCTAAAGGCTCTTCTCTCCCAGTATAACTATAACAGTGCAGATGTGCACAACATTTAATGAGCCCTTCCCTCGTCCATGCATTTATTACCAAGTTTCATAAAATTCAACTTGTTAGTTTTTTTGCAAATTCTGTCTGACGACATTAAATAAATGGCTTTGATCACACACTGTGCAGGATTAAAGTACAGGTAGTTGATACGTACTGTGCAAAAGGCTTCAGTCACTCCTTGCTTCTCTATATTTTGCTACCAAAGAGCCAGACTTTCTTGTAATTATTTAAGGTGGAATTGAGCGATAGTTCTCCAAGCTTTTTGAAGGTCTGTATTGAACACGAGGAATATGGATGGAAGGGTGGATGCCAACAAATGGCTGAGGCCAAAATAGTGGAGTGAAAATCAGTGGAGAAGATCTAAAGGAGTGTTTTTGGTCCTTTTATTCTTCTTTATTTCATCGTGTTCTCTGTGTGTCTTTTATTTCCTAGTTTCGTCTGCTTATACTTCTAACTTTATTTAGTGCTTCTAGTTTTGCTTGTCTGAGTATTTGGTCCTGTTCATGTTTGGTCTCGTCTTACCCCTGCGTGTTTCCTCCCCAGCATTTGCTGCATTGTCTTCATGTTTGTCTAGTTGCCTGTTTTCTGCAGTCATGTCTGTGTGTGTGTGTTTGTGTGTTCCCATTACTTCCTGTTTTACTTTGGTAGTCTCCTGTCTGTGTACACCATGTTCTGTTTTGCTTCTCTTACTTTTTTTTTTCTTTTTTTTGCCTGTCCCGTTTGGCTCTTTTGCCATCAGAATTGTTGTCTAAAGGCAAAGAAAGATGCCCAACGGATTTACTTGCTTCTCTTACTTTGAAGGCACCCCATCTTAGTCCCAGCTGTGTTTCCTGTTCCCTTGTCACTCCTCGTGTATTTAAGCCCTTTGCTTTCTTCTGTCCAGCGCTGCGTTTTCCTGCTTTTCCTAGCGTTCTGCAATAAAGCTGTCTTTGAGTCTGCATTTTGGCTCCTGCGTTCCTCCTGCCTGCAGCACACAGGACATGACAGTTTTGTGAATTCAGATTTGAAACTTTTTATTCAAACCTTCATCAGTATGTACAGAGGAGGTCAGGGGAGATGTGTCTACATCCATCTGTAAAACATGGTGGAGCTCGTGGTGATGGTGTACTGGCTGAAACGCTGGTCTTGTCGACACTGATGGAGTTATCTATGCAACAAAGTGCTGTCAGAGTTTGATCCACCGTGTGACACAGTGTGGATCTGATTGGCAACAGCTTCGTTTTTCAGCATGACAGTGATTCCATGTATTTTTGCACATTTCAGTAAATAACTGAACTTATTCTTCCAGCAAAATATCAGGAAATTAGGGGTCACTAAAGACTTCTGCACAGTACTTGTTGTTTTAAACTTTTTTCCCAACTTGTGACAAAGCCAAAGAAAGCTGATGTCTCCTTGTTCTTTGTGCGTGATGCAAGAAAATCCAGAAGCTTTATTATGCACGTAGACATCTAACAGTGAAACCTAATGTCCCCTAAAATCAGGTCTGAGTTATTAAGCTGTTCTGATGGGTTTTGATCTTTCTCAGTGGCAGAGCTGAATTTTCAGGTCCCGGTGGAGAGCACCAAGACGCAGCCCGCTGTCAGAGGGCAGATCGTCCCACACGAACTTCTGCTCAGTCTAACCTCCACTGTGTGCAAGAGGAGAACACCGGGGCAATCCGCACACGACCGACACTGCGAGGTAGCATCAAACCCTCTTCTACGTCTACATGACCACACAACAGCTGATATAAAACAACCTGGACTGACTTTGTATCTAGAGCTATGGAATCAGACGCCCTGATGCAGTCTGGCATCATCCACTCGGACGCAAGAAATACAAACACTTTCTGGAGCAGCCAACGTCCCTGACAGGAGCTGGCAGGTCAGTCAGCTTCCTACAAACGTGGAGCTGATGATGTTTTATTATGTCAGTATTTAGTGCTCAGTTTCTCATCCATCATGGATGGTGTCCTTATAGGGATATTTCTTTCCTGTGTGACGCCATGGTAACCAGAAAGAAGACAACACTCCTCCCACCAGTTAGTGAAAAGCAGGTCGTTGGTGGCGCGCAGGTGAGCCGCCTGTTTCTCTGTGTGTGCATATACCTGTTTGCTGCTGTCCATGTGAGCGTGTGCACACATGCACGGCGCGAGGTGATGATCGCGGCCGCTTTGTCTTTCAGAACTCGTGCGTCTCCGACAGTTTTATCCCGGAAGAATTTCACATAGTGAAAAATAAAGGACTACGGAGCCTCGAGTTCTACGAGGAGTGAGCTTCACTGTGTTCAGTCTGTCTGTCGATTATCGCCGTGTGTCTGATGCTGTGATCGTGTTTAAAGCACAACTGTAACGCGTCTCTTCCACAGTGCATTCACAGTGCAGCTGAGGGATGAAGAGCAGAGGCTGCGGGTCCTCCCTTCACTGTGAGTTCACAGATATGAATTCCTCTCATTCATAATTAACCTTAAGTGATGTAGTAGAAGAAGTTGTCCTGCTATGTGCCATGAAGTAGGCGGTGCTTGGTAAGACCAGGGTTAAGGGAGCGTTTAAATGTGTAATATTACACATTTCTGTATGTTTTCGTGTCCAGGAGGCCCAGTGGGAGGCTGGAAGCGGTCCAGCTGATGGGGATGATGGATGACATGCTGGAGAAGGCTGGAGTGGATGAGCAGAGCGAGGAGCTGGCTGAGCTTTCACAAGTAGGCAGGCAGAGAAACATATGTAGTCATGCAGCCTTTACGTGGAAAAATGGACCAAACCTCGGAAAATATCAGGCGATCCTGGAAAATATTGATATTTCAGTTGCTTCAGCCTGCAGCTGCAAATCTGCACATTTACAGCCCACCTTCACCTCAGGTGTCGTGTCTGATGTCTGCTCTGTTCTAAATCTTTCTGTGTCCTCCTGCTGCCGACTGATCTTTTGTTAACATTGCCATCATAAGTGTAATAGATTTAGAGATTTGAGTATAAAACACAGAAAAGTCAGAATTTGTGGTGCTGCTTGGAATATCCGATCGTGTAGAGTGTGAGAAGCCGCACAATGACTTGTCTTCCAGCTGGAGGGTCTGCTTGAGCTCGTGAAGGTTGAGCAAAATATCTACAACATTGTCTTCCATGAACTGATCAGGCAGGTGAGCGTGGGCTGTGCCGAGAGAGGACAGCTGCTTGCCAAACTCAGGTTAGCGGCACACACATCAGAGGAAAGGCCACAAGCATAACGAGCCTTAAAAGCAAAATATGAACGAGACATGAGTCTGCAGTGGCGTTTTGTTAATAATTCAAGTTAAATGTAAAAACTGAAATCTTGGTCCAGTAGTGACCTCTGCAGGGTCTGTGTCACAGCAGCCGTGTGTTTGTTCAGACAGCGCTACCAGTCGCTGCTGGATCGAATCCCGCGGCGCCTGAAGGCTTTGCACACCGAGGTGGTGGCCCAGCGGGCTCTGGATCGTCGGCTCACAGAGGAGATCCACCACATCAAGTTATCCATTCAGCAGCTTAGCGTGTACGTACGATCAGACTGGGGGGTGATCACGAGTAATATTACCACGTGCTGCTCCAGAACAAATAATATATGTCGGACGTTTGATGTTCATGTGCTGATTACAGATGTGCAGATATGAAAATGTGCGTGTATTCATTGCTACGTGTGTGTCTGCGTTGTCTTCATAGGGAACTTTCTAAAATCCGGGACCACGATGCTTTTGTTTCCCACCAGGCGGAGCACGCTCACTGGCAGCTAGCCGAGGCACTCAAACAGACTCGCACCGACTCAAAGTTAGTCCAGAGATCATTACATCGACTGGATGCATTAATTATGAGCCTTGTTTTACTGATGATGGATGGTCAACGAGTTTTGTGTTGTGAATTATGCTCTTTACAGTGTGGTCCAGGCTTACCATCAGCTGTATGAGCTTCAGAGAGCTCGCCTGGAAGCTCAGCTGATCCACATGACCGAAGACAGAGACTGCTGGAGCCAGTTTACCCTCTGCCTCGCCCTGAAGGTGTGTGAGGTGTCTTTGATTTGACCTGGTCTTACTTTCATTTTAGAGTGAGAAACATGACTGTTATACCAACTCTATGGTCAGCTCTCTGTGGAGCTCCAAGGCTAACAAAAGAGGAAGTGAATTAAAGGACACAACATGCTCAATGTAGCTTTCCCCTTAGCATTTCATCCATAGTAATACTTATACCAGTATATCAACCAATATGTCCCAACCACACAAGCTATCTATATATAGATTTATAAAACCTGATTGATTTTTTAAAAAGTAATGAATAGATGCTTCAGCCATCCTGTCACGGTGGGTGAGAAGAGCCGTGTGAAAATAATAAATGAGGATCCAATCGCAGGCAGTAGGGGAGAAGTGAACACGAAATAAATATGGACAAACAGCAAATGGAGCCCGAACTAAACTACAGAGCACAAACCTGGACAAGAATGAGAACGAGCAGAGGACACAGCAGGGAGAACACACGGGTGAGACATGGGGGACACACAGACGGACCAGCAACTACAAACACAGAAGACGCGACTTAAATACACACAGAGAAACACAGGGAGATTACACACAGGTGGGGAACACAGCTGGGAGTAATCAACAAGACGAGACAGAGGTAAAACTGAACACACACACACGAGACGCAGACCTTCACAATAAAACAGGAACAAGAAACCATCACACAAAGACGCAGACTCGACATCGAGAGACAGACAGAAAATGACACATGGAACTAAACTAAACCTGCAAAAACATGACAACTCAAAATACTGGGTCAAACTGACCCAGAACCGTGACACATCCACCCTTTTGAGCTTCCTCCAAAGGGTGGATGGCCTCGCCCTTAGAGATAGGGTGAGAAGTTCAGCATCTAGGAGGGGCTCAGAGTAGAGCCGCTGTTCCTCAACATCGAAAGGAACCAGCTGAGGTGGTTCGGGCATCTGACAAGGATGCCTCCTGGGTGAGGTGTTCCTAGGATGTCCCACTGGGAGGAGGCCCCGGGGCAGGCCCAGGCCAGCCGAGAACACCTGTGTGTTCCCCCGACAAGCTGGAGGAGGTGGCTGGGGAGAGGGAGGTCTGGGCTTCTCTGCTTAGGCTGCTGCCCCCATGACCCGGCCTCGGATAAGCAGAAGAAGATGGATGGATGGGAGAAACTGCTGTACACAGTGTTATTGGTGGTGTTGCACAGTTTATCCATCAGAGGGCATTTTGCAGCTCCCCTGTTCGCAGCACTGGTTTGGAAACAACAACCAGCTGATCACAGAAGTCGAGTAGAACATAAACGTATATTCCAAGACTCAAGATGATTTTGTAACTTTGCTGTCATATTATCTTAGCAAGGACTCATAAATAACTACACATAACAAATGCAATGAAAATCTGTTTATGTTTCATGTGTCTGAAAGTAAAATCTCCAAATATCGGTCTAAAAGTCGTTTATCACTCAGACTCTAATATTTAAAGTGTTTAAATTAAATTTCTGCTCAAAGATACAAAGTCAGAAACAGCAGTAATATGAAGCTTTTTATTTTTGTCAGGTGATCAGTGTGAAGCAGCTGCATCTGGTCAGTCAGCTGCATATCAGTGAGCAAAGCTGGTTCAAGACCGCAGAGCACTGCATCCTGTTTCTCACATCTAAGGTACAAATCTTTCTTTTTATAAATAGCCCTGCTGGTTCAGTTAGACTCCGGCTGTAACAGCGACCCTCCTGCTGCAGGACACAGAGTGCATTAACATTATCATGGAGAGCACAGACTACTGGAGGAAGCAGCTGGCTGCTTTCATGTCCCAGCTGAAGCAGACTGAACATGCCCACTGTGCACAGATCAGTGCCATCCAGCAAGGCATCAACAAGTGGCTTTCCTTCTGCTCCTCAAATAATAAGTAAGGACAGTTAAAATGCCCCCTGGAACTTTCACTGACACCTTACAGTCACTGTGTGATTCTCCAACGCTACGTTTTCTCCTTTCTCAAGGCTTCCTGAACCCAAATATGATAAAACATCAGTGGAAGAGATTCATGCCGATTTGCAGCAGTGGTCAAATGTAAGGCTTGTGTGTCTCACCTTTGTCATAGTTTTAGAAAATCTTCCTTTTTTAATTGGAGATGAACAAACCAGAGTCGTCTGCACATGATTAAACACCAGGAAACATTTGTTTTGTCTAGATGTTAGCACTGCTGTGTGAACACTACCAAGGCGAGAAACAGCTGAACTGCCAGCAGACACTTAGTGAACTCGGTAATATCCAGGAAATATGGCTGAATATGAGCCTGCAGCTCTTTAGAAGACACCCTTCAGCTGACGGGGGACCTCCTGAAGGCCAGCACGCCCAGAGAGAACTGGACAAAGAGCTGTGTGAGCTCCTCAGAGAGCTGGACGTTCAAGTGGATGGAGAAAATGGTGAGAAAATGGTTTAATCATTCTTGAAATATGGATAGACCACGTCGCTGAACAATGCCGTTGCAGGGCTCCATGGAAATGTGATGTCACTGCACGGTCTGATGGAGTCCCGGGGATCCAAACTTGCCGCGGTGATTGAAGATCCCGAAAAGATGGCCGTCTCTGATTGGTTAGAGCTGGAGAGAGCGCTGCACAACTGGAAGAGTTTGGCTGACGAAGCTTTTCGGCACTTCTCCAACAAAACGGACAACAATAAACCGGATACTTGGTGAGTGCGGGTCCATAACACAAACTAACTTTGAGAAAGACAGTTTTTGTACTTTTGCTGGATTTTAACTCAAGCAATGAAGATGTGATTTTGCATCAACGCGCTAAGAATTACAGTTTTACACACAGTCCCCATTTTCTCAAAGTGAATTAGACAAATTAACAGAATTTTAAAATGAGCATTGTTTTTTATTCATTTATTGCAGATGTTTTGCAGTTTGGCAGATAGAGGGAAACAAATTGTAGAAAAATTCAGCCTGATCTGTTTTCATGCTGAAATTCAAACACTTGTAGTCGTTTACGGCGGTTCTGAAATGCTTCTTTGTGCGTGTTTGTTAAAACAGCGCAGAGGCAGAAAAGCTGTTTGACAAAATCCAGGCATTTGTAACCAACCTGTCTGACTTCACTGAGGGGGAGAACTTTAGGCTCCATGAAGAAGTGAGTACCGGGCATGCTCAGTAACACCATATTTCCATATTCTGCTGTCTTTTGAGTGTATTTGTGTTAAATTGGAACTAACACGTGAGCCCCATGAAGACGGTGCTCAGGCACAGCGGCTGTTTGTAGGAGACGATCTGAGTTTTGGCTTCTTTGAGTCTGGATGTTTTCTTTGCTACCAGATCAGATCTGCTCACGTGGCTCAGACTCGGTGGATGTTAGAGCTCTTACTCCTTGTGGTTCCCAACCACAGCGAGGAGGAAAACCAAGAAGAGGAACCCCACCGGTACATTCCAGAAATTTCACAGGAAACTCTGGATGAGGATGCCCAGATGCTGGCTGAGAAGCTGGATCGCTTGTCCAGCTACATCACCAGGTACCAGAAGCTGTTGTAAATATTTTACAGTAACTGTGTGATAAAATAAATCTCTTTAACAGTAAAATAAGAACACACGAACCGACTCGAGCAGGTTACGTACTTTTAAACGTTGGAGTAACTTTACATTTAAACAGCGAGCGAGGAAGGAAACAGGTTGTCAAACTCATCTGAAAATGTTGTTTAGTTCGTGCAGCCTGGTCCTGGAGGAGCACCTGAACACGCTGTCAGCTCAGGCTCAGAATGAGATGAACGAGTTCAAAAAGCTGCAGGTAAACACACCTCTGGCACACATACACTATCACTTGTAACATTGGGGCGGGGTCAGTAATAGTTTTGCAATGTCAACTGTGATTGGTGTCCTCAGAGGGAGTGTGGTGATTGGGTGGAGACCTGCAGGATACTGCTCACAGGTGTTAAAGGCGCTCCCGTGGAGCTGCCCGTCACGCCGCCTGCACCTGTTTCCAGCAGTGGCGTCTTGGACTGTCCAGCAGACGGTGCGGAGGCTGTGGTGAGGATTCAACTCGAATAGAGCTCGCACACGTTTGCTAGATTTTTTGGGATCTGTGAAGTAGTCTGACTGGAGCATCAAGGAAGGTGGTAAGTGAGCTGACTCCACAGACGTTTTGGAGGAGATGAGCAATTTATTTACCGTGACCTCCATCATATGTGAAACTTAACAAAACTCACCTCAGATTAACTTATTTAACAAAACTCAAAACCCACATGGAGTCAGTGACACAGCTCACCTCTCCTCCCTCACCTGCATCAAGCAGAGACTGACCGAGCTGCCAGTTTACCTTCAGTTAGTTTAGCCAGCACCACCAGCTGGAGCTCAACACAAATGACTGACATTAACACATTTACACAACTAAACGGCTCCATGTAAGAAACAATATGCAACAAATCCCTTTGCATCCTGACACAAACAAAAGGAAGCATTCCTACATAAAAACCCTCCTCCTGGTTTAACCTGCTGATGTCAGACATGACATCATCAGTACTTTAAAAATCAGGAAATGCTGGCTGGGCGGGTCTTTCCCACAGCTGACCTACATGAAGACTGAAAACAAAGAAACAATGTAAGTATGCACACATGAGTTAATCCTGCAACATAATAAAATACAAAGAAACATGTGAGTGTTTGCTTTAATTTGCCAGCAACATAACGCTTACACAAAGCCGGGATAGTAAGTGTAGCAATGTTACTT
>NW_005187451.1:2421601-2428253 GCF_000239375.1 Pundamilia nyererei
CTTGGCTGCTGAAAGACACGAAACATAAGAGTTTTGTCAACTGGAGCGTTAATAGCAAGATTATGGAGCTTTGTGTGACACAAAATGAGTGAATTAAATTGACACTTGTGGAATTTAAGGAGTTTTACGAACCTTTAACCTCCTGAGACCTGAACTCTTCCACGACATGCATTTTTAATTTTTCTTTGATATTTGGGCTGATTGGGGCCCGATGAATGTAAAAACAAAGAATTACCAGATTTTTCTTACCTTATTTTTTTTTAAGAAGAATAAGAGCCACATATGAGGATATTCATTTAAAACGTTGATAGAACAGTAGCAGTATAATGTCCTCGTAAGTGGATATCAGGCCCATGTAGAGCAAAATTGAGTATTTTGGTCTAAATAACCCAAAATGTGATGTCCACACATGTGGACGCAGGTCCTAGGAGGTTATAATAGAATCGTGTTAAACAGGATGACTAAAAATGTTGTTTTCGTCCTGTAGGGGGAGCAAACTGTTTGTGAGAGCGCTGTGCTGAATCTGATCAATTATGATGGAAACGTTGCACAAAGGAAGCTTGGAGCGTGCAGTGTCCAGCTAGACAGGGTCAGACAATTGAAGTATACATTTTTATGTTGTTGTCAGTTTGCATTGAGCTGAACAGCCCGTGTGTCTGTACCTGTAACCACCTCTGTGTCTGTCAGACGGGCGAGCTGGTCGTGTCTCCGGTGACAGACGATAACCAGAAAGCTTTCAAGGATCTGACCACAGTAGGATTACTGCAGCAAGAACTGCAGTGAGTTCATTTTCTAAATAATGTTTGGATGAATTATATTACATGGATATTCCTGAAAATAGTCTTTATTTTCAGGAATTAGTCTTCTTCATTGTAACCTCTCTCTGCTGTTTTCTTATAAATGCACACGATACTCTGTAAAAGTCCAGGAGTCCCACACAACTATTCCTGAACTGCTCAGAAATGAAAAGAAAGCTTTCCCGAGAGAGTTCAGGCCCTGTTGAAGTGTAAAGTATCTGGTTAAACACAATTATAATAATAATTATAAAAATCTGGCTCCAAAGCACTACTTTAAACTATTGCTATAAACTATAAAACATGCATCCATCCATCGGCTTACTTCCCCTTACCGCCCCTCTTTAGTGATTCTGAGGTGCGAGTGCAGATTGCGGAGAAGCGAGCCCTCAAAGCCGAGGAGGCTCTGCAGGAAGCACTGAAGAAGATTAAAGACCTGGAGAGACAACTGCAGGGTCGCCCCAGTGTGGAGCCCCACAGTACTGAAGGTGCAGATTAACCAGCTGATAAAACCAGACATGACACAGCACATACGCATCGAGGTGGTTCATGTCTTTACTGGTTTATGTTTCAGAAAAAAACAAAACACCGCCGCCTTCACCGCAGCCAGAAACAACACCAACTCCTCCGAAGAAAACGGCAACCGCAGTCAAACCAACGAGCAGCGGCAGAAAGACCAAGAAATGCTGATCGGACCATCGGACGTCTCTGTTTATTTGTTTTAACCAGTGTTAAATACTTTTTTGGTTTACATGTGAACAGGAGGGAAGTTTAACAGACACATAAAAACATCACTGACCATCAATGGTACCCAGTTTTTGAGTGTTTATTCCCAGGCTGATGATCGGGGTGTCCAACTCCAGGCCTCGAGGGCCGGAGTCCTGCAGGTTTTAGATTGGTCCTTGATGCAACACAGCTGATTTAAATGTCTAAATGACCTCCTCAACATGTCTTGAAGTTCTCCAGAGGCCTGCTAATAAACTCATCCTGTGATTCAGGTGTGTCGACCCAGGTTGAGATCTAAAACCTGCAGGACACCGGCCCTCGAGGCCCCGAGTTGGACACCCCAGGACTACATGAAGAAGACAAATAACACTTGATATCATTTAGAGGCTTCCTGTGGCTTAGTTTAATCCTATGATATGTGTTTCAAGTGTGGATGAAGGCACATTTATTTCTGCATCCTTCTGAAAATAAAGATTTGTGTGTTTCCTGTTGCATGAAGTAACACTCCTTTGTTGTACTGACTGAACTCGGATTTGATTGCACATTTTACAGTTTGATTATTTGCAGTTAAGACATTAAAGAACACATTTGAGGACTAAAAGCTATGTTCCTTTATGTTCCTTTATGTTCCTTTATGCTGTGTTTGCCTCTTTCTTTTCTACACATGGAAATCACCAGTTTAAATGCAGCAAGAGTTCACCTGAGTTTAACATGAATAAAGCTTCACATCATTGGCGAGTCTGTGTCTGGCTCCTCAGGTGACACCCCGCCGTCCCCCTCCACGCACGGGGGAGGAGGGGGAGGTAGGGGTGACACGTCGGGGTTGAGGCTCGGAGGGAAAGGCAGGACCAAGGCAGGTTGAAGGTGACGGAGGGAAGCCCGAAATCCATCCCAGGCAGCCATCTCACTTTCTGCTGCCTTCACCTGTAGAAGAGAACGGCTCGTGGATGTTTTCATCGCTAATGTTGTGGAGAGTAGAGACAGAAGTTTGGAGCACACAGGTTCAAAGTTGCTGTTTTACAGAAACCGATGTGAGCACTTACTTTGATCTGCTGCTGTCTCTTGGCCTCGGCAGCGGCAGCCAGGCTCTGCTGCAGCTCCGCAGGAAAACTGAGCTCGTCTCTGACAACACAAGCGCAACCCAGCCTGGTCAGCCGTGCTCTTCCAACAAGTGATGCGTTTTCATTGTGCAAGTTAGTATTTCTTTAGATTCTGCCAAAATAAAGCTAAAGCTGCTTTGCTTTGGCTCAGCCTTGACTTCCAGTTAATGAACGTTGGCAGTGAAGGAGGTGCATTTAAAAAAAGATGAATTACAGAGGAAGGAGAAATGATGTTGGTCTTACATGTCTGCCCTCTCCACCCTGACGCCCCAGCGACAAGCGAAGGAGTCGACCGTCGCTTGTATCTGCTCCCCGATCTTCCGCCTGTGCAGCAGGACGTGGCTGAATGTTTGCTGGGCCAGAACGTCTCTGACTGCAGCCTGGACCAGACTCTGCAGCACTGCGGTCAGACTGGATACAGCTGAGCTGCACAGTGCCACGTTCTCTATCTGGTAATAACACACCGCGCTCAGCTCCGGCCTCACCAAGTCCTTTGTCACCACCTGCGTACAAACATATGAGAACACACACGTCGCGATTCCAAACGGGAATATTTAAATATGTGATGCAGTGCGTGTCTATTTCTGTACCACGTGAGGAGGAACCTTCAACATCTTCAGTCGGATGTCAACTTTGTGACACACGTCGAGAAGTGGGAGATGGAAAAAAAGGCCTGAAGAGGAAGAAAGACACAGGGGACAGTGGGTGTCACAGTAGTGAGGCTTCTCATGAGCTGCGATTCATAATACGTTATCGACCCTCACACAGGCTGCTGTCTGGAAGCACACATTTCTAATCTTATCCTTCCTGGTAGCTCCTAATGAAAATCTTAGCATCCTCAGCTCCACCTCTTGTCGTCTTGTCAGCGCCATCGTCTCACTGCGGTCTTCTAACCATTAAACTCATCACCACCTATCCACCGTCCGCTCTCTTGTCTCCATTTCTCTTGTGCACTGCCCGTTGCTTTGAATGGTAAAGCCCAGGTATTTAAATTCACTCCCTTACTACCTCCACTCCTTGCATGTTGATCTTTCCATAAATAGATAAAAATAAAGTATAAATAAAAATAAGAATGAAATCTGGGCCGACCTGGTCCTCTGGGTTTCCCACGCAGTAGGTGACCCAGTCTGAAGATCACAGCTCTTTCGTGTTCCCTCACTACCTGTGAATCAACATGTGGTTGCTCAAGTGTCAGTTTGATATTCAACACAAAGCGGTCAGCCTATCTTCTAAAGACATGTCAGATCTTTGTAGGATCAGAGGTTTAGTCCGTACTTTGACGCAGAACCAGATGGAAAGAGGGAAGAAGAGGAGAACCAGAGCCAAGACAAAGACCATCAGCAGCCACTCACAGACTCCCAGCTTCTTATGCTTCAGACCTGAAAAGATCAGCAGTCTTTCATGAAGACGTCTCATCACACTTTCAGATATGAAAAACATATATTTAAAAAATAAAAACACTTTGACTCACTGTCATCCTGCTCTGCTGCTTCCAGGAGCCCCACATTCTCATCCTTGACTTCATTATCTCTCACACTGTCTATATCCACCACCGTTGATTTCACCTTCACTTCTGTCTCTTGCTCCATCTTCCCCACATGCGTCCCCAGCTTCTCTTTCCTCACCGATGATGCTTCAGAGAGCTGCTCCACCTTCGGCTTCCTCTGAGGATTCCTCCTTGGAGCCTCTGAGGCTCCCCTGTCCCTCTCCTTCCTGGCCGTCATTCTGGATCTTGGTGGGTGATTGGAGGACTTCTCCATGCTGGCTGCATGCTCTGCAGAAAAATTGGAGGGATTTCTTCCTTGTTTTCTCTTTTTCCAGGTTAAAGAAAAATAAATTTTGTGATTACTGGGAGATGCTTCCCCTCTCGCTGGATGACTGATCAGTAGTACTGCTGTCTACTGTGGAGATGGGACAGAGTCTGTCCCTGTAATTAAAGCTGGGAGCGTGGGAGTACAGGACAACAGTGAGGGGTGTCCTTACCACACTCTTTTTTAAATTGTATACCAGTAAACCTTTGCTTTGCCAGTAAGACCATCCAACTCTCCCTTTTATCTCCCTTTTTTCCATAGAGGGCCCATTAAAGACAGACATAGGCAGACATATTTCACATGTTACAGCAGCAAGAATGAAATTAATTCGAGATAAACTACAAAAATAACAACTTGAAAAACATAAATAAGAACAAATGCTTTAGCAAAAATTCTATTCAAGTTATAAAATGATAAAACTGATGCAGCATCAAGGGTTTGACTTTTTTAAATCCACACATTTTCCTCTGGAGATAAAAAAGATAAAAGAAATTTTTTCTATACATGTTACATGTTTGTTTATGGACCACTAAGACTCCACTAATTAATGTGTGGCCTGCAGTGTAAAGCTGAATTTAATGCTGTTAATATTTAACCACATGCATGCAAATGGAAACTTGTTTAGGTTACGTCTCTTCTGTGGCAGAGTCAACACCCCACGGAGATATGTGGAATACAGAAGTGAGGTTTTCACTGTTTGGACTAATTATCCCAGTGAAGCTCACACTGAGTGTCTTATACAGGAATGTGCAGACGCAGGTCTGAAAGAGCTTTCTTTGTTTGGAAAGGAAAAGACATGCTGTAACCTCCCTGACTTGTGCTTAATTAAACTCAAACCTAATTGCGTGGCCCTCTTGAGTCTCTCTATCCTTGCCCGGAAGATGCGGAACCTTCTACCAGATTGCAGAAGTTGGAACAGTTTGTTGCCAGGATGGGACGGGTCAAAGAAGATATAGCTGGCTACAAGAGTGACCAGATAGCTGCAGAGTAAATGAGAGGCAGTTTGAGGTGAGGGAGTCACACTCCTGACAAAGTAAACACAGTGAGGATAAAACACGGAATCTTCGTATCCTCGTGGTCTCTCATTTTAAACACACAAGCCGTAAAAACTGTTGTCATCCACGTTCTGCTTTGTCCAGCATTGCTTTGGGTTTCAGGCTGAATGGTTGGTTTTGACCTGTTCAACCTGCTTCCCTCAGGTGCATCAGACTCAAAGCCAAAACCACCCTGAACTCCCACATGGACTGACAACACATCCACTCACCAATCCAAGGACTTCGCTCTATACACAGACTACCACCGCGTAATTTACGTGTGATAACCCACACTGTAAATATATAAGACGATTTATTTGTATATTTTTACATTTTATATTTTTGAATAGGGTTCATATGCTGCAGAGCCGTGCACCTCACCGCCCTTTCTCTTCCCACACGTCTGCACTGAGTGGGGATGCTCTGTATCTCACTGTACAGTGAATAGTGACAATAAAAGGCATTTTATTCTACTCTATGAACCCATCCATTCGTCTTGTGAGTCTCAAAATGACAAAACTGGAAAAACGTATTTTGGCTTTTTGTAAATCAAACTGTGGTGGACAGTTTCGGTACGTGGGTGGGACAAAGTGCTCTGCGCCCCACCTGTACGTGCGGTGCTTCTTCTGCTTTGTTGTTGTGGGACCAGTGTCAAGGTAAGGAGTAACAGTTTATTAGCTACGCAGCTGACTAAAACGGCTTTCGGCTTCTTCGAATTTAAAGTTCTTGGTTTGTTTTGTTGTTGTTTGTTTTGTTTTTTGCTTTGGCAACTGAATTTGTATCGTTAGCAAGTCCTGCTAGGTAGAGGCGCGCGGAGAGAGAAGGTTCGGCCTCTCGCAGCTACCGACAGGTGAGACTGTCCTGTTAGCATTTTGATGCTTTTTGGTAACTAAACCTTAGGCTAAAGATGCTTTTTGAACGATTTTATAACAAGACAAGACAGTTTTTTAAGACTGTGCATTAATGTTCTCCTGCGACTTCTACGTTTCTTGTTCACAAGGCAGGAGCTAAGTCAAGCTAATTAAAGGCAGGAGCTAAGTCAAGCTAATTAACCCTTGTAATGTCCTCGGGATTTCCATACACCTGTTGCCATACATCCTGGGGTCAATTAGAGGCAGGAGCTAACTAAAGCTAATTAGAGGCAGGAGCTAACTCAAGCTATTAGAGGCAGGAGCTAACTCAAGCTA
>NW_005187451.1:2428369-2434680 GCF_000239375.1 Pundamilia nyererei
ATTAGAGGCAGGAGCTAACTCAAGCTAATTAGAGGCAGGAGCTAACTCAAGCTAATTAAAGGCAGGAGCTAACTTAAGCTAGCCTGTTTTAGGCAAGCCTGTGGACCTAAACGCAAAAAACATAAAGCCATGCGTTTGCCTTCACACTTAAATTGTAGAATCATATTTAGTAAAGTGGTTTTGTGTGTAGAGAAAGGTAGGGTGTCAGCGGTTCTCCTCTATGCCAGGTTCTTGACTTCCAGCTGCTGTGTTTTCCAGATGTATTCAGGTAAGATGAACCATGAGAACATTTTGGCTCAACTGAAGAAGGAAGTTCGCTCCTTGCTCATTTCATCCAAGAATGGTTTAGCTCCGGAAGAGCTCCTACGAGACTACGCCACGATGTTGGGCCATTCGATGCCCCTGAAAGTCCTGGGCTTCAGGAACATTTTGGATATGAGTCAGGAGATGCCTGATGTGGTGTCCATTAACTTCAGGCCAGATGGGAGCATATTCTTAAAAGGTAGCGTCTCATTAAGGCATCAGCGCTCTTGTCTTTGAACTCTTGAACAGGTTTAAGTATTTGACACTCTCGCTCTGGTTTCCTGTGAAGCTGTTGGTCACGAGACCACTCGACGCATCGAGGAGCTGGTGACCAAGCAGCGCTCTAAGCCAAACAAAAAGGTCAGCAGGGGAGGTGCCCGCTACTTTCCAACTCATTCTGTGTCCCACTATGTGGTCCTCCCAAGAAGAGGCCCCCCTCCTCCAGCCATCCCTGCACAGCTGAGGACAGAGCTGCGAATACTGCTCTCACAAGTATGAATGAAATGTGTTTAATGTTTTGTGTCCATTATAACCTGGGCTTTTAAAGCCTGCTGTAGATTTTGCAGCTGGTTTATTTGCTTGGTATAAGCACAGCATCATTCAAATGAAGCATGAGCAAAATGAGAGCACAGATTGTTGGCTTTTTTTGCACTTTATAAGGTCTAGCCTGTTAACGTGAATTTTGAAGAGAAGATACCTGACAGGCTTTTCTTTCTTCTGTCACCGTACTCTCAGTGGAGTAATAATGCGGCCGCTCTCTCAGGGTCCCATTAGGTTATCCGACTTGGAGGCTTCTTTCTGGCGCTTCTTTGGACGACCACTTTGCATTCGCAGCTATGGGTTCTACTCCACTGGAGAGATGTTGGGGGCAGCGGCAGATATGGTTGTCATTAGCCAGAGCAGGTTTGGCTCACTTGTGTTCCTGAGGGAGCATATGATCCCTAGGCCACTGCTCAAGTTACCCGCCTCAACAAAGAGGGGTGGACTGATAAAACCAGCATTGCCGAGGACATGCAGGCCAGATTCTGAAAGGCCAGATGTCAAACTTCAGTCGCCAAAAACACCTCCAGGTTCGTCCTTTGGGCTTTTTCTTGTAGTTTTGTTTCGCTCTGTTTGTTTTTTGCACTTCTAACTGTTAGATTTGGTGCCATGTAAATGAAATGAAACTGAGAAATTTGGCTTTGTATTATTGCACTAGTCTGCATTTTGAAACACCTTTGCGTCCTCTTCAGCTGAAGCTCCAGAGAAACCAACATCTCTGAACCAGACATCTACCCAGAATTCCTTGGATTCTGCCCGTAGTGAGCCGGGAACCGTCGATAGCAAGCCGGGGGCGGACGAGAAGAACCAGGAAACCAAAGCTCAGCTTTCCCCAGAGATTCAGCTCTTTGATAACCATGTCCTCCAGGTTGGGTTTCATTTGCACCTGAAATCCATCTCAGATATGAAATGTCTAATGTTCCATTGCTTCTCACTGGATAAACTGTGGCGCCTAAAAGACTCTGGTTTTGGTCAAACATTTGGGGTGTAATTGTTCAGGCACACTACAGCAGAAAAATCAGAAATAGTGCTGTTACTAAATCCTGTCACGTAATGGTGAGAAATCCTATTTGGTATACCTCGTATCTGTTAAGTGCAGTTTCTTTCTTCTTCTTAAATGTGATGTTAGCTAGAGGAGGGGCTTCGTCAGCAGATCCTGGAGAACGGAGTTGCTGGCACCATCAATCAGGAGCTGAAGGACAAACTACGAGCGGTGAGGCCTCGCACCGCTTTATCAGCATATGTCTTTGAGCCCAGTTTTAATCACGCAAGCATAACAAGTGTAAAGTCTGCAAGTGCTGTTATAGTTCATGTATGTGGGGGGAAAAGGACGCGCGAGTATACGACTCGCTCTCAGCCCCTGTCGTCGCTCTGAAACCGCCGTATTAATCACAGATGACCGTAAGAGGTCAACAGACGTGTGAAAATGATTAACATGTCGACAACTCTGCAGGTCATAGGTCAGACGGACGGCGGATTATCAGTTCACAAACTGCCAGCAGAGTACAAGGTAAAAACAAGTTTGCATGTTTGTGTTGTTAACAGAGAGTTTTCTAAACATCAAACTGATCCAGGATGTTAGAAGCAGAGCCGTCCTAATCACTAATAGAAACAACCTGTCACACACACACACACACTGTTGGCTCCCCCCCACCCTGGAGGTCGCCTACGATCACAGCAGACATTAATAAAAGATGCACACTCATCTTCTCGGGAATCTTAAATATTCTCCTTTCTTTCCTCCCAGAGGTGTTTTGGCGAGGACTTGCCTCTGCAGCAGAGCGGCTTTGTTAGCGTCACTGAACTCGTCGGTGCCATGAGTGACACTTTCCACCTGAGACCAGCAGAGGGAGGCAGTGGACAAGACTGGATAATCAGGACCATACGTGATACTGAGAATACACGTCCAGGTGTGTATTTATCATTGCACCGTTTGCTTCGCTTACATGAGGAATGACTATTTAGTGTTACTGTAAATATAAATGAGTGTTTAACCCACATCTTTCTTCCTTATGTTTGTTCACAGTAAAGTCACGAATTACAATTACTTACAATTTCAACCAAGCAGGAAATGTATTTGTCTCTGTTTCTAGACTCAAAAGAGAGCGAGAGTTTTAATGATGATCAGACGTTTCCAATTGTCCCACCATCAGATGATGAAAACAACGAGCTGGTTACCAGTAACACACACAAGGAAATGGTTTGAAAACACTTTTTTTTTTGTGGTTTGACCAAAGCAAGTAATCAGTGATGCTTGATGCACGGACATTAAAAGTGATGACTCTGAACTGCACTTTACAGCCTGTAAGAGGAGCTAAATGTTATCGAGTGCCTTTTGTGTGTTTGTCTGTAGACTTCTGCAATTCCGGTGCATCTCAGCCCTGCTGTACCCCTCGACGCCCTCCAAAGTAAGCCTCTCAAACCACCGACGCGCCACTGTGCTCGAGAGCTGGTGGAAGTCTTGGTGGAGCGGGTGGAGTCACCCGGATATTTCTACATTCGCTTCAGCGAGACTGAGGAGGCCCGAGCTATGGAGAACATGATCTTTGCGATGAGGTGGTGCATGTGTTAGCAGCAGCAGCTACTGTACGGACTCTTTAACCGTGCCTACTCTGATCAGTACCATCTTTTTCTTTTTCCTCCTCTCGTCTCCTAGACGATGCTACACCTGTCCTCAGATGTCGGAGTGCTATCGCCTTCCCCAGAGATTTGTTCGACGGGGTCAGGTCTGCTGCGTGTCACCTGACGGAGTGTGGTTCTACCGGGTGGTGATCCATAAGGTGATCTCCCCCACTCAAGTGGAGGTGTACTATGTGGACTTTGGTGATTTGACAGTGGTACCAACCGCCAACCTCAAGTTCCTCAAGTAGGGGCCTCTGCAAGCTCTCGTTGAAAGGATGATTTAAAAAAAGAGATGTGTGCATATTTTATAAATTTATCTGGCTGTTTCCCAGGTCGGCTTATTCGGTTCTTCCAGCACAAGCTGTCCCATCTTCACTCGCTGGAATTAAACCCACCTCTGTGAGTCTGTGCCTTAGTTTAATTTTCAGTTTCCTTACAAAGACAAGCCTTTCTATAGACTCCAGCACCAGTGCCTTGGTAATGCCAGCGTCTCAGCCATCTTGTGATGGTTTAATTGAATGTTTTGGCTTTCAGTGCTCTTATGGTTTGGATTCATAAATGAGTGTTGTGGTTGGTCTCCTGCAGGGCAGCTGGACTCCTGAGGCAACAGCCGACTTCCAGAAACTGTGCTGTGATCGCACCCTGGTGGGCGCTCTGGATTGTTACAGTGGAGACGTGCTGCAGCTCTACCTGTGTGACACACATACTGATGATGACATCTACATCCACACTGTCCTGCTGAGCCAAGGCCATGGGACACCCTGCAGCCCTGCAGCCTCTGCAGCAGTGAGCAGCACCCACAAAAACACTGGTTTGGTACCATAATCATGATCAGCAGCAGCAGTTTATCATTCTTTTAACAGGATAGCTGTCAGGTCACACCAGTGAGTCTCTACCTGGGAGAGGGTGTGGCTGACCTGCCAGAGGTGAGGGAGGAAATGATTTCATCCCCAGAGCCAGGAGACACTTCTGAAGAGTCCATAATGGACAAACTGAAGGTAGCACACTGGTCTCATAGAAACATAGTGCAGGGCTATAGTGCTCTTGCCCCGTGGGATGTTGTTAGATTTGGCAAAAGATCATTTTATGTTTCTGGGTAATATTATTGGGTTTTTAAAAAATGTTTTTATTAGTTTAAAACTGTTAGAAAGATTATGGTTGTATATCCGCATGTATCCAGCTGCATTTAGCTGACTTTGGGCGTCAGCTGGGATAGCCTCCAACACCACCTCATCTGCATACGTGGTTAATGCCTCCATTTAGTGTGTTTTCTCTTTGCATAAATATAGATCTTCATTGTAAACTGATAAAGAAAACACACAGCGGTGCATTAGAAGGCCACAGCTATGCAGAGAAAAACGTTTCAGACTGTTGGATAAGGTTGAGTTTTGCACCCACGTCTAACATTTGTGTTATTTATAGGTAGAGCTGGGCGATATGACCCAAAATCCATATCTCGATATTTTTTAGCTGGATGGCGATATACGATATATATCTCAGGGGTTTTTTTTGTTTTGTTTTTTAAAGCCATAAAGTAAGAACAAAAAGAGTTCTTAGTCAAAGCTGTGTCTCAATGTCAATCAGGCACTTTTATTAACATACAGCATAGATGTACATGAAGAAATTACTCAAAAATAAATTATCAGCATTTATTAAATAATAATGCTCCATAAATAAAAGAACACAATGTTGTTTTTGTGCATAACAAAGAGCTCACAATTGTGCAGTCAAAATGTAAACTAAAAGACGCTGAGCATAATAACAAAGACAGATTTCACAGCTGCTCTGTTCCCAAGTTCTACTGTGTGACTGACAGCCTGGAGTTTGAAATCCTCTTCGTAACCGTGTCTCTTACAGGTGCCATTTATGGTCCTTATACACACACAATATGGTAATATTACCTTGAAGCACAGTACGTATCACTCCGCGAGGCTCAGCCGTAATGCTGCGACAATCCATCAAGCGGTGCGGCTCCGTAGCTTACCAAAGTCGTACTAAAACATTTTTTGACAGATTGCACATAAGGTGCACTGTCGAGTTTTGAGAAAATGAAAGGATTTTAGGTCGTTAGCTCGCTAACATGTTGACGCTGTCCAGCCCCACGCACGGGGCGATCCGCGGTAACTCATTAACGGAGATTTGCCGTGTTCATCTTGTCGTTGCCTGCAGGTGAAGCTATTGGGGAGGGGTTGTTGTGCTCAGTGAAGGAGAGGCGAGGCCCAGTAACGCAGCGTAGAGACAAAAATGGACGAAAGAGAGACAAACTTGTGGCTCCACAAGTATAATTATAACGTAACACAGACTATATCGATATAAACGATGTTGTCACATCTTATATCTCATATGAAAATATATCGATATTTTTTTAAAAACTCGATATATTGCCCAGCTCTATTTATAGGTGTTCAATTTTAATCAGTTGGGAACAGCATCTTCAGCTTTCTAACTTCATTAGCTTAATTAAGATTAATTTCTTCCTCCTGAGCACTTCCCGTCCAAAGAGCAGATATTTGCCCTGCGTTAAACGCTGATACTCGAGCTCAGCACCAAACGACTGCTGCTCTTTGTACAGCGTCCTTAAAGACTGAAATACTCCCAGGATTGTCATTTAAATGTTTGTTTTTTTTAAATAGATTTGCAGCTTTACGCTGTTGTTGTCTGTTATCTGCGAGTGCAGTCTTTGCCTCTCATTGCATTCATTTCTCACATTCATGTAAAGCTTTTACTCTCCACTGTCCATAGTTCTTATCTTTGCAGCCATACTGTCACTGCTGCAGGCCCGCTGCAGCGCGCGCACACACACACACACACACACACACACACACACACACACACACACACACACA
>NW_005187451.1:2435420-2452452 GCF_000239375.1 Pundamilia nyererei
GGAGGTTTCTTCCTGTTAAAAGGGAGTTTTTCCTTCCCACTGTCGCCAAAGTGCTGCTCATAGGGGTCATATGGTTGTTGGGTTTTCTCTGTATGTATTATTGTAGGGTCTACCTTACAGTATAAAGCTCCTTGAGGAGTCTGTTGTTGTGATTGTATGAATAAAACTAAATTGAATTCCAGTTATAGATTTTATTTTCAATTAAAAATGTGTCTGTAAATTAACATTTATGGTCTGCATACTTTGTCTTGATGTACCAGGTTGAAGATGAAATGCCTGCCCTGGAGTATATCTGGGATAGCAAGGTTGTCCCTCACATCCAGGTATGAGCACCTGGCACTGACCCTCATCCACTGCTGTCTGTCCACTGAGGTTAAAAGACTGATGGTGGTTGTTTCCTGTTACAACTTGTTCAGGCTAAGGAGAAAAACCCGTTCAACGCTCTGCTGAAAGACCAAACCGTCACCTGCCCCCTGACACCTCCAGATCTCATTCAGACCAAGATGACCACAGCTGACCTCACGGTGAGATCATCTGAAGAATATTAGATATACCGATTACTTTTTTTTTTTTTGCAGGGGGGAGGAGTTGTTTTTAGTCTGTTAATGAAAATGTAATTTTTTTCCCCAGACACAGAGTCCGACTGCCCCACCAGCTCCACCCGTCATTAATCCCACTTCCATGAGACCAGAGGAGGTGCTGCACCAGCCTAAGGATTCTGCCCCCTCCATGACCAGAACTCCTCTAATCCTCAGCACCCTGAGCCTCCACACTGCTGCCCTGGGTCAAATTCAGGATGGTACTCTGGGTACAGATGCACACACTGACTTACTTTAGAGAAAAGTCCACAATATGCACACAAGTCATGTGAGCAAAAGAATGCAGTCTTGGATCCGAGTAACTGCGTCACATTTATATAAATAACTTGTTCTGTAGAGATGAGATTCAAGCTTTGTTTGTGATTCTGAACTTTAGTTCAGTTTGTAGTCAATGCTAGATTACATCATCACCCATTACTCATAATGAATTAGAGTTCTGCTGCATTTGTGGCAAGAACTTGTCTTTGGAAAGAATAAGTTAACATTTTGTTCTCATTACAGAACAAAGGTCCTGATTTGCACAAAAAAAGCCTCATCTCTCCTGCACGTGCACACATCTTGTAATGAGATTAAACAGTGACCTTCATTAACCTACATATGTACCTCATTCGCTCCATCTCCCACACTCTCTCACTCTCTCACTCACTCACTCACTCACTCACTCACTCACTCACACACACACACACACACACACACACACTGGCCTTCAATGAAATTAGTGTGTTCATGGATGGAGCGAGGGGGTATTGATTTCCACCCTGCTGCTTGCTATGGTGGATGCACCTGCAGTGAAAACCTGACATAGATTCAATTAGACCTGTTACCAGAGCTATTTGACCCAACAAGCTGCTCTCTGTGCGTTTGGCCTGATATCGATACACCGCCGCTCCACCATGCTGGCGCTTGTGCAGTGAGGGGAGGAATAAATACAGTGCTGGATTTATCTACAAACATGCAGAAGTTTGAGTGCATCCCAAAAACATGTCACACTGAAGTTGGCCGACTTAATGATGGCGTGTCCTGAAGTTTATTGAAATTCTCCCTTTTTAAAGAGTTTTTCTAATTTAAAGTGTAGGACATATGATTCACAGAAATGGTTTTAAATGTGAGTCTCGGACTTTGTTTTCCAGATGGACCCCTTTCTCACCGGTACCCTCGGAAATCTGGCGTCACGTTTCCTCTGTTTGGGTCCAGATAGGCTGAGAGTGTCACAGCCAGTAAACACATGTTGCTGTTTTTTTCCTACATAATTGAAGCTTTTTAAATACTGTGAACAAAGACAAAAACATGTCATGACTGATGGAATTTTATTTGGAAAAATAAATGTTATTGCCTGGACTGCTTTAATATTTTTAGAGAACTCTGTTCATCTGACCCTTGTTGTTCAGGCGACCCAGCGTTTGTGTTTTTGGTTTAATATTCTTTATTTCTCCTTGTCAACTCCCCGTCTCCTGTTTCCTGTTTTACTTTGATAGTCTTGCTTCCTCCACATCTCATTATGTGTGATTGCTCTCAGCTGTGTCCGATTCCCACGTTATCCCTCTGTGTATTTAAGTCCTGCGTTTTCCTCTGTCTATTGTCGCGTCTTTCCCTGTTTGCTGTGTGTTTTCTAGTCTCCCAGTGTTTAGTTCTTAGTTTCCATGTTCAAGTTTTATTTAGATTTTTGTGAGTTTATTTTACGGATTATTTTTCCCAGCGAATAAAGCTGCCGCTTTGAGTTTACTGTTCTGTGTATGAGTCCTGCATTTGGCTCCTTCATCCTGCCTGCCACAGCACAAACTGTGACATTTTCACTTTTTGTTAAGTATGGAATATTTTAAGACGTCTTAGAGCTGGACGAGATGATGATCGTGGAGATTATTACAGCTAGGAAGGAAGCAAAATAAAAGTGGATTCAATTGTTTTCAATACTAGCGGTTTGGTATTTTTAAGCTGCTAAGACGGAGCTTGTTTTCTTGTTGGATTCACTGAAGGATCCATGTCTACTGAGTCTGAATTGTTCAAACTCTTTTAATCGTTTGCAAACGTTAGCTCACTAAACTAGTTCATAAATGTCTCTTGTCAGTTTTTTCAGTGTTGTTTGACTTGTAGTTCTGCACCTGCTCTGCTTTTCTCTTTACTGGTTTTGTCATCAGCACAGTGTCGCTGCGACCTTCATCACAACACTTAAGCTGCACTTGCTTACTGACTCAGGTTTCTGTTGTTGTTTTTTTTTTTTTTTTTTTTTTTTAATACAGTCAAGTTCAGTGCAATGCCCTCACTTATGAGGATCACTTACCCATTGCAGAAAACAGGTTTTGGGTGCTGCTGCATTCAAGAGTCATATAGACAGATGCAAACAGGTACAGCCCCAATCAAAAGGTTAAGACCACTTAAAAATGGCCCCAAAATCCTATTTTGCATGGTTGGATCTTAACAAGGTTCCAAGTCGAGCTTCAACATGCAACAAGAAGAAATGGGAGTGAGACAAAACATTTTTTTGAGCAATTTATTGAAAACAACTTAAGCTGAAACAGGCTGTTTTACAGCTGATCAAAAGTTTAGGACCACTTGCCTTTAAAAGGCCAAATCTGTGCAAACATGTGGAATCATTGTCATTTTCTGTCATTTCACTGTCATAATGCTCTGTTGGCAAAGGAAAACAAACCTTCCCTTGTTGAACGTGGTCGGGTTGTTGAACTGCATAAGCAGGGTCTCTCACAGCACGCCATCGCTGCTGAGGTGGGACACTTAAACTGAAACAGGCTGTTTTACAGCTGATCAAAAGTTTAGGACCACACCAAAAAAAACCCTGTAAACCCCCCAAAACAGAAGTTCTAAACATGAACTCAGTCGCTCCACCGTTATTGTTGATCACTTCAAACATTGAAAACATTGATGCTTGATGCCAGCGTTTCCATGAGGTGAGAGGGAACATTTCTCCAAGTGGTGAAGACGACCGCAGGAAGGACATCTACTTCCTGGAACTGTTGTCCATTTCTGTAAACTTCCCTTGCCATCCATCCCCAAAGGTTCTCACTTGGATTTAGATCAGGGGAACATGCAGGATCATCCAAAATAGTGAGATTATAAGAAGTCTCTTGTCCTGCTGTAGCCTAAGGAGCTTGGAAAGAAAAGCGTCTGGACTTCTTTAAGTTGCTTGAAGACGTTTAGCCTCTCATCTGAGAAGCTTCTTCAGTTTTAAGGTCAAATGGTGGAGAGTCCCAGAGTCGCACCATTTGACCTTAGCCCCTTCCACTGTGGCGCATAGAAAACACCTCAGGTGGGATCTGCTTGTCATGCCAGCAACGTTGGAAACCATCAGGACCATCGAGGTTACTTTTGTTCTCCTCAGAGAATTAAACTTTCTTCCACCTTTCAGTGTCCCATGTTTGGTGCTCTGTAGCAAAGTCCAAACGGTCAGTTCTGTGGCGTTCAAGGAGACGAGACGTTTTTTTGTTCTTGAAGCCTTTCAGCCTCAGATGGCATCTGATGGTTATGGGGCTGCAGTCGGCACCAGTAACGGCCTTAATTTAGGTCAAGCATCGTCCAGTGTCTCGACTGACAGCCAGTTGGATCCTCCGACTCAGTGCTGGTGACATTTTTTTGGGTCTCCGGATCATTTAGGAAATATCAAATGACCGTCTTACTGCGTCCCACCTCAGCAGCGATGGCGTGCTGTGAGAGACCCTGCTTATGCAGTTCAACAACCCGACCACGTTCAACAAGGGAAGGTTTGTTTTCCATTGCCAACAGAGCATCATGACAGTGAAATGACAGAAAATGACAATGAATCCACATTTTTGCACAGATTTGGCCTTTCAAAGGCAAGTGGTCCTAAACTCTTGATCTAGACTGTGCCCGTGTGCAGCTTTGTATACGACTCTGAATGCAGAGCACCCAAAACCTGTGTTTAGCAATGCATAGAAATGACCGAGGACTAAAAGATTAGCACGGGGCAATGATGATAAATCATCTCTAACATTAATGATCCTTATAAGTGAGGGCATTGCACTGATCAAAGACAATAGTTGTGTCAATAAAATTAACTGCATCTTGGCTAACAGCACAGAACTTGATTTTCAGCAAGAGCAGGAAAGGAGCTAATAATGAACCACATGTATCCTTCTGAAACCGAGGGGAGAAGCTAGAGCTTGCCTGCCAAAATGTGGCCAGACGTATGAAGGTGAAAGCAGAGCGTAGAGTTCTTGATCACTGTCTGCATCCTGCTGGGCTTCCTGACCTTTACTGGCTTACCAAATTATCCTTGTAAGAGGCTCCTAATGAGAGTGGCTCATCTCAGTCAAACAAAATCAGGAGAAATTATTAACCTACATAATTTATAAACACACAAGTATTTTCTGCTTTAATAACACAGATGTGGAACTTAGAACCTCCGTTAAACATGATACAGGTTTTGTAGACATTAGCTCCAGTTTAATGTTGCCAACACGACTCAGCTTTCTGCATGAAGCTCAGCATTTGATGACACATTTCAAACAGACAAACATTTGCCTTCACTCTGAAATCTTTCTGTACACACATAATCGCACGCACAACACTCATTAACAAGAGCACACTGCAAAAAGCAAAGGCACATGCGTGTGTCAGGCTCCATTATGATGTTTGTGAGGGTGGAGGAGGGTGCAGCTTGGGAAGACAGACCCTCAGTAAACCTTATTAGGAAGGAGAGTAATGTGGTTGCAGCTGAATTAGCAGCCGACAGCAGCACAGCATCCCTGTGCTGAATGAACATGAACATCTGATGGCTTTGCTTTACAGGCAAAACCCCAAACCAGACCAGCTAAAGAAAACTGTTGTTTCACAGGCTTTCGGTTCGGTAATTAGACCAAGCAAAGGCAAAGTTGTTGATAATTTAGTTGTCTGTCTCCACATTTTACATCCAGAGTTTGACCAGTTTCATAGACTGAGCCTCTCCATGGAAAGAAAAACAGATTTTCTCCTTTATTTTTCTAATATGTGAGATTTACAATCATGGTTTTTATAAAAGAAAAGACTATTCTGTGTCAGTTTTGTTTTATTTAACAGGTCATAATAAAAATGATCTAATCCATACCAGGCATCAGATGAACAACAATACATGTCATTATTTACTGGAAAAAATAAAGCAAAGCAGACTCTGAAGCAGGGGCGTAATTTGCAGGAAGTTTGTGGGGTTATGACCCCCCCCAATAAAATTATGAATTATCTTGC
Organism: Pundamilia nyererei; assembly: GCF_000239375.1. Taxonomy (NCBI): domain Eukaryota; kingdom Metazoa; phylum Chordata; class Actinopteri; order Cichliformes; family Cichlidae; genus Pundamilia; species Pundamilia nyererei. Next base: position 2,441,213 of record NW_005187451.1, read on the forward strand.
ATAAATAGGCTGTTGATTTTCTTTACTCATTTCAGGTATTACCAGCAAAGTAGCTGCACGTTTCATCATCTGGGAATTTAGCCAGATTTATTTATTTATTTGGACAGAGACAGTTGACCCCACCCAATGTTCAGCACAAAGTTACGCCGATGCTCTGAAGCAAGACCGAAGGCAGACAAAATTCAAAGTTTGACTGATTTACTGAATAACAATGAGCATGTAGGCGAGATGACAGCAGGGGTTACTGAGAGAGGAGAGATAGGTGAGTCAAGGTGACGAGGCTTACTTGTTTGTCTCACTTGTTTTCATCTGTAAATGGAGTCAAAGGAGGTTGGCAATTCAGAGGAGCAGATGCAGTGACCTCTGGACCTGCTTAAAGGGAACAGGAAGAGTAAGCCACTCTTCAGCCACACAGATATGTTAGGCTAATCTTGCCAAAACGCTGGGGAGTCTTGAAGGAGCCTGATTACCACTCTAATGAAACAAACGGTCTGGCAGAGACTGGTTGTTGGAGCTGGTCCTTGAGTGCTGGTTGAGGATGAGACTGATGTGCAACAGGTCTGCAACCTAGATTCAGGGAGAGTTGGAACAGACCAGCGGGGGCCCATCCATGACGGTTTCCTGCATGTTATGCTTTCCTTGCTTCAACAAAAAACAAGGTGTGCTCGTTTCCTGTGTGACTCTACCAGTGTTTATCAGTTGTGGAGGAATTTTGCCATATTCTTCTTGACAATGTTGGTTCAGTTTATTCATATTTGTGAGTGTAACAGAGTTCAAAAAGAGCTTAACAATGAAGTTCCTCAAAATTAATGTGCTTTGTGAATAGTTGGAGTCACCTTGTGGACAAATACTGCAACTGCATTAAGGTTCCAAATAGCTGCGCAGTAGCTGTCTCAGCAAAGGAAAATAATGCATGCTCATTAGTAAAAACACTCTCACAGAGGTAACTGTTAACATGTATTTTTATTGTAAGCAGTACTAGCATGTACACTGAAAGTTACAGGCATTTTGGTGCATTAATACTAACTTTATTCACCAGTAGCATTTTTGGTTAGCATGCTAAGCTAATACTAGATAGCTAGTGGGCGCTGTCTGGCTCCGCCCAGCTCGAACACTATGAGACTGTAACTGTTGCTTGTTAACAGACCCGAACGTTGCAGTTTTGTAACAGGATGATGACTGCGTGCTGTTATCTTTGTACAGGTAGGTGCTGTTACGCATTTTTACTTGATGTTGTTGTACAAAAACGATAAACAATGGTGTTTGTTTTAGATGAGAAATTTATGTGTTAATTTTATTGTTGTTGTTTAAGAAAAAAGTAGAAATAACAGCTCTCACCTCGGTTAGCACAAGGATGGAAAAAATAAAAATACTGCTACTATATGATCGCACATTTGGTTTCAGCTAGAACTTTTAAAGAAAGACTTTGACAGCGTTGTATTGTAGGAATGTATATTAGTCTTTTGTTAACTAAGAACACACTGTCGATGATGACTACGTGCTGTTGTCTTCGTACCAGAATAAAGAGGGAACCCAGAGTAGGAGCAAGTCCGGTGTCACAGTGCCGTCCTTTCTACATGGGCGTTTAACATCACATTCACCATAGACCAGGGGTAGGCAATCCAAGGCCTCGGGGGCCGGTTTCCTGCAGGTTTTAGATGTGTCCTTGATCCAACACAGCTTATTTAAATGGCTAATTGACCTCCTCAACATGTCTTGAAGTTCTCCAGAGGCCTGGTAATGAACTAATCATGTGATTCAGGTGTGTAGACCCAGGGTGAGCTCTAAAACCTGCAGGACACCGTCCCTCGAGGCCTGGAGTTCCCACCCCTGCCATAGACTCTCAGACCTGCAACAACTGCATGAGCACAGCTTTTTTTTTTTTTTTTAAGCGTCCGTCACATCATTTAACTCAGGTTGAGGTCTGCTCTTTGAATGGACTGTTGATTCTTTTCTATCTGTTGCGCGACCCAGTTTGGGCCACGCTTAGCTTTCACACATTTGACTCTATGTTGGTATACAGACGGGTTTGCGTTCAACTCAGTGACTGCAAAAAAGCCCCAGTTGACTGTGAGGCCTCGGTGCTGACCTCTGTGCATTATTGCCACCTGCAGTCAGTTGATTTACTGCCAAATCAAAAAGACCACAAGCTTATCTCAGCCGACCACCTGACTAGTATTTCCTATGTTCTCAGGTCTCTTACTCTGTTATATGATGAGCGGTGCTGCATTTTAATGTATGCAAGCGTGTAGATTAGTGTGTGAGCAGCTCCTGTGTGCATGTACAGTGCATTCAGTGTGTGAATGAGGGTGTACTGAGTCACACTCATACGCTGAAGGATGTTTTCCAGAAGAGGAGCGCCTCTATTTTAATTCCTGTGCCAAAATTCTTATCACTCATATTAATTTTAGGACAGCTGGAGGAATACAGGGGAGAACCATCAATCTCCTGCTAATCCCTCAGATACATGGCAGCAGTACCAAGAATTAAGCTTTACATAGGTGTTTTTGGAACATGGGTGCTCTTTCATAATTCTGGTGCAGGAATCAGGTAACATTATAAAGCAGTGCTCCATTTTTAGGGACTTTTTTTGAGCTACAACTGCATTTGGAACTTTTTTAACATAAGAGAAGCTGTGAGGCAAGTAGGTGTACTGTGATTGGTCCAGGTTTAAGTATGCCGATTGATTAAACACAGAAAATCATCTTTAAAAAGTAATAACATTAGTAAAACCAGGGAAGTTCTAATAGTAGAAACTCCCTTTCTCTGGCTGTGATACCTCCACCTCTTCAGCCTCTCCTCCAACCTGCCACCTACTCTCACTGCAGATTGTGGCAGCAGACCACACACATTGTCCTCATGCATGCCCTGCACCTCCTCCTCAGACTCTTCTGCAGCTCCACAGTTGCTCTCTTGACACTTGATCATATGTTTTTTTCTACATGCATTAGGACACCGTGCAGCACTTTCTCCTTCGCTGTACTTGTCCACACTCTCAAAGCGAACATCACAGCTGTTTTGCTCTTTCTCAGCACGTCTCTTCTTACTAGCTTCAAAAGCTCCTCTCCATATCTTCATGTTATGGTCAAATCTGCTAATGTGGTGTACGCTGGAATATGGATGTGTTGAATATTTAGTACTCTGTATGGCAGTATAGTTATGGCTTTAAAATCTGTTTCCTCACAGTTTATCTTTTGTTTTATACAATACTTTTATTTACAGAAGCACACAACCATACACCTTTTCTTAAACGATCAGCCCTGACCTCTCCTATGTCAAAGACGTGGAAACCTTAAAGACATCCAGGGGGAAATAGGAAGAGCACTCCTAAACTTTGTGGAAACCCTTCACACAACTGTTGAAGCTGTTACAGCTGTAAAGAGTTAAACCCTATGGATTAACCTCCTGAGATCTGAACTCTTCCACAGCAGCATTTTTAATTTCTCTTTGATATTTGGGCTGATTGGGACCTGATGAATGTAAAAACAAAGAAGTACCAGATTTATTTTTTTTTTACATAATTTTTGTTCGTAAGGAAAATGAGCCACATATGAGGATATTCTTTTAAAAATTTGATAGAACAGTTGCAATATAATGTCCTGGTAAGTGGATATCAGGCCCATGTAGAGCAAGATTTAGTATTTTGGTCTAAATAACCCAAAATGTGACGTCCACACATGTGGACAGCAGGTCCTAGGAGGTTAAGAATGGGCTGTCACTCAAGTTCATATGCATGTGAGGTTGTTCATAATAAAATTCTGATAATTATTAAGAAAACCAATCTTTTCAGCCCCTCCCCATTATCTATATTCAAGTCAGTACAGCTCCCTTAAATGAGCTGCCGCACTTCCTGCTGTTCTCCACCTGGATGCAGATGTGTCCAGGATTGTTTGCCAGCAGCAACCAGCTGCAGCTGAGCTCCAGGCTCAGTTAATATGCAATGGCACACACTGACAGTTCCATTAAACTGTATTTATGGCAGCCACAAATAATTGATATGCAGATATGGCAGACTGGTCGCACTCGCAGAATTGTATTTGGCCCAGCAGTGCGATGCATCAAGCTGCCACGCTCGGTGACAACAGACACAATATGCACCATCACCGCGTATTGTTTGCCTTCATAGACATCTTTCACTGTCTGCAGCTTGTCTTGTTTTCCAGGTCGTATTTTCCTCATTTCCTCTTCTGTTTTTTATGATTTACCTTTTTTCTGTTTTTTTTTAAATCCACCTGAAGCAACGGTTACTCACTAACTTGGAAAAAACAAACAGAAACACTGACATTTCATAAAAGATGGTGTGGCAATATGCCCACAAGGTAGAAAATGCTATATTCTTCTGTGAGGAGTAAGTTTGTCCTTCAGTAAGAACTGTAAATCTCTATAGCTAAACCCCTCTCTGCTCATTCTACCGAAAGTCCCTTTGGTGCTTTAGACTGGATTTGTACAACAAAAGCCCGTCAGCTGTACAACATATCTGGGATGAACAGGCTCCAGTTCACCCGTATTCTGTCTTAAACAGCTGCAATAGGCGTTTGTTGCATTAAGCTATAGGATGTAGCTTTTTCCAGACGGACATTAAGAATCTCGAATCAGAGAAGGAAAGAATAATATTTGCAGATTTAAGGCTAAGCAATGAAATACTCTGGTGATTACACTCTGATCAAACATTAGAGCAGAGTCCCCACTGATGACAGGAATGAGGACAGGACCCTGGCGTGTAAACGACGGTGGTTTTGGAGCGGAGTTAGCAGCTGTTTGAGACTCGCAGGGAAAGACCTGGCCGCGGACGGTGAGGCGGAGGTGAATGTGTGCTGCAGGCGGCTTTAGGGAAGAAGGTCTGAAAGGCAGAAAGACACAAAGGCAATGAATTTTTAAAGAACGGGGGCTCGTTAAACCACAGCAGACATGATGAAATTGAATGAGGGGAATCTGACAGCGTGGGAAAGTGGAAGTGACAGAGAGAACGGAGCAGCGGGAATAGCTCGAAGGATGAAGCTGGATGTGAGGGGGCGGATCATCCTCATCATCTGAAGCTTGATTCATTTGTTATAGCTTCACCTACGGCACGCAGGGTTTGCACATGCGGTAAAATAACAGTGGCTTGGACATCAGAGATGCGCAGTAACGCATTACAAGTAACATCTTACTGTAATCCGATTACTTTTTCAAGCAACTAGTAATGTAAGGGATTACTATTGCAAAAAGTAATTAGATTACTGTTACTTTCCCATAAGCACGCTGCGTTACTAAACCGTGATGTTGTTTGTGTGAGCGTCTCATGACAGTGACGTACGAGCGTGCGACGTTCGTGGCAGCGACAGACGTGTACAGATCAACAATGGATAATATGGAGTGCAGAGAGAGTACGAGCATTTAGTGTGGAAGTAATCACATTACTTTGAGCTTGATTCTGTCAAAGTGACAAAAACATTAGCGTCCACTGTACACTCTGCGTGGGAAGAAAACTTCTTTCTACAGCCAAAAATTTAACTTGAAATCTGAGCGAGCAGCGAGCACGCTGCCACGGGAACGTGACATTCACAGAGAAACCCCGGATCCCCCCACTGACATGTGCTGTGGACAAACCTCCACCCGCCCCACTCCTGCTAAACAGCTGACAATAGATTTAAGAGCTGCCGAGTCTTTGATTTGAGTTATTTTTGCTGTGTTTTACTTGCATCTATTTGAAAGAGTGTAAACACAAAACATGATTTTATTGTATATGCTGGAATATGCAGGAGAAATTGAAAGACTGTTGCATATAATTTCATTTTGCTTGATGCATGAAGTTAAAAATTAAAATGAATAAAATACGTTTTAAAAAGAAACTTTTTCATTTGATGGATTATGCAAATAGAACTGGGCTGAAAGGTCTGTGCTTCATTACGTATTCAGGTTGTGTGTCATGTTTTTGAAAATTAAGTAACTAATTGCTTTCGAAAATAAGTAATCAGTAAAGTAATGGGATTACTTTTTGGTGACATAATCAGTAATTAGTAACTAATTACTTTTTTCAAGTAACTTGACCAACACTGTTGGACAACTTGAGCACAACAATTAAATGTGATGGGCTAATGCTGCTTTCTTAGTTTCACAGTGACACAAACACAGCAAAGACAACGTTCTCTGTTCTATGAACATAACATGCTGGGCCATGAAGACTGGGTTTACACAACAGGGAAAATATCCAGTTGTCCACCTTTACCCTGGATGTCTGTTTCACCCTAAACTGCACCACATTTGTTATATTGGATAAGACCTCAAACAAGAAGTCAAGACCATAAACCCATCTGCAATGTTTTCACATTGACTCCAAAACAACAGAGTTCCTCCTCACAGTCAGAGATGTTGCCTCCTGGTCATCCAGGTTTTAATGCACCTGTACCTCTGCTTTATACCGTCAGGACACATAACTATATAGACGCATCTGTCACCTTGTTAGATTCACATTTTCAGGTACTTGGTAATGCAAATATCACATGACAGCAACTCGGTGCATTCAAGAACCTAGACACGACCAAACCTGCTGAAAGCTGAGCGTCATAAGGGGAACAGAGGTGGTTTAGTTGAACATAGCATGACTGTTGGTGCCAGAGCAGCTGGTCTGAGAATTTCAGAAACTGCTGATCTGCTGGGATTTTCCCACAGGAGCATTTCTTGGTTTTACAGGAAGTGGTCCAAAAAAGAAACTATCCAGTGAGAGGTGTTTTTCTGGGTGAAGATGCCTCACTGAGGTCAGAGGAGACTGCTTTGAGCTCATAAGCAGGTAACAGTAACTCAAATAACCACGTGTTACATGCAGTAGAGCATCTCTGAATGCACAACACGTCCAACCTTGAAGCAGATTAGCTACAGCAACAAAGACCACAGTGGGTGCCACTCCTGTCAACTGAGAACGGGAAACTGAGGCTGCAGTTCACACTTTTGATGAGTGAGATTTTAGTGTTGTATCAGTCCATTTCTCAGAACTATACCTGTGTCCTTGAGTTGCACCTGTACATTTTATTAATGCAACTGGCTAAGCAAGCTAGGTAAGTGCTAGCCAATACGCCATATAAGTCACATGAGGTGTGAAAAACCAACATGGTGCCACACAAACTTGTAACGCAGAATCTACAACCACCGGGTGATGTCCACCTTTACAGTCTATGGTTTTCTTTGAGGCAAACCACACCTGTCACCTGTCAGTCAAAGCACGCAGCAAGAGTGCTTTCACTGTATTTGAGCAGTTCTAATCTTATTATCTTATTATGTCATGGTCTGTTCACTGTAGAGCAGCTAGGATGTTTGGGATAACGAGCAGATTAGGTAAGAATCGAAGTTTCCGCAGTAAAAGTGAAGGATTTCATGGATACAAGTGTAGCAAACAGGTCTGTGAAGTACTTCAGTAAGATTGTACTTCTTGTATTAATGCTAGGTACTGATCTTGTACTGTATACGCTGTTTATTTCCTGTGATTTGTTTCATCTGCACTTTAGTATAAATAGATACTGATGTTAACTTTGGAAAATCGGCACTAAATGAAGAGCAGGCATCGCTGCAGGTCACCTGATGAATGGCTTCACTTACAGCCAACAGTGTAATGCTTAGTCATGATCTATCATCGCCCACAGGGCTCTCCTCTTCTTGTCGCCTCCTCTCTTCTTTCCGTTTCTCCTCCTCTGTCTTCTGCCCATATTGTACTTCTACTTCTAACCTGGTCTCGTCTCTTTTCTCGCACCGTTTCTGTCCTGCATGTTCCTTCTATCTGGGATCCGTTTTGTTCATGTATGCACGGACAGAGGAAACTGAAATGCAGTAACTGTTGTGAAAGTTATTAATACTGAATATCAACAGCTAGATAAAACCCAGCACCACAGTGAGGAAAATACACACAGCACTGTGGATTTATTAAGTTCATCAAATGACACAAACAGTACAGTCTGGAAACTCTGGTCATTTTGATTTTTGTCTACAAATATAGACAAATTCAAGCCTCCTGTCCAGTTCTTGAACATGTGAATTAAGCATTCGCATCGCGCTGCTTTTGCAGAGCAGCTTCTCTGTGTTTGAAAGGCTTCTTTAGCAGATTTACTTTGATGTCTAGCTGATGATCAGCCACTCTGACATAAATTAATTTGGGAATTCACTTTTCATGCAAGCTCTCCGGTCCCAGTGGCAGCAAAGCAGCCTCAAAGCATTTACTGTGCTTCAGTCAGTTGGATGATATTTTCATCTTGATATGCAGGACCTGCATTTAATTCAACACATTATTCCAAAGTAATTAAACTTTAATTTACACTAAATTCATTTACTAACAAATCAATTAGTTAACTGTTCAACAGTTTGGAAAGAAAAGCGTCTGGACTTCTTTAAGTTGCTTGAAGACGTTTCACCTCTCATCTGAGAAGCTTCTTCAGTTAGGGTCAAATGGTGGAGAGTCCCAGATTTAAGCCCTGTGGGAGTTTCCCCCCCCAAGAGGGACATGAACCCCCTGTTGATCCTCTACCTAATCACATGAGCCAAGGTGTGAAAACGGGTGTAGGTCACAATCAACCAAGGTGAACCCGCTGTGAAACCTAGCCCCACCCTATCATCTGATTTTCTGAAGTCACTCCCCCCATGGGGAGGAGGGGGGGTGTCCCCCCATGGGCTTAAATCTGGGACTCTCCACCATTTGACCCTAGAACTGAAGAAGCTTCTCAGATGAGAGGTGAAACGTCTTCAAGCAACTTAAAGAAGTCCAGACGCTTTTCTTTCCAAACTCCTTGAGCTACGATGACCTGGATGACTGAGAACCTTCACAGAGACTCTGCTAAAATGCACCTTTGTAGAGATTTTAGCAGTGGAAGGGGAACTTTGTGACCTTTTTCTTAAAAAGTCTTTTCATATAGAAAACTTAGATGATATGGACAAAACTATTAGTCCACACATTTTGTCTTCCACCCCATGCAAGGTGTCTTTACAAACATTTACACTGAATTTAATGTAACAGTCAGTTTTTCCTGGACACTAAACCATCAGCTGTGGTATTACTACACACTGGAAGGGTTTGGAAACCACACTATTTCGCCCTTGACGCAGCAGAGCACATGAAGCTTCACGGCGGAGGTGCCAGATGCTGATGTGTTCCAAGCCTCCTCTGACATTAACATCAGCACCAAAAGTGTGCAGTGGGAGCTTCGTGGCTTGCTTTTCTATGGTCTCCACTCTCACGGCACACTGTGAGCCAGGTTGCTATAGAGATGCTGCACACACACCCAAACACCTAGCCAGGTGATAGCTACTTTAGCTCTTACTTGGTTTTATTTTGATTTTAAATGCCGGTACCTCGTTAGTGCCCAGCTTTGCTGCCCAGTATCCATTGCAGTGCACTTCCCATAACCCATCAGTCCATCAGACGGCGCAGGTCAGACATGAGTTATAAAGCTCTGGCTGTGATGGATATCTTGTCTGACTGACTGCTTGATTAACTGCAACAAGCCATTGTTTAACACATCTGCTGTAACTCATATTTATATCAGTCACCAAAATAGGATATATATGCTTCAGAAACTACTAGCCAGATTTTCAGGTTAGGGTTAATCATGTCAACCAGCACATGTCTACACTTACACAACTTCCCCCCCTTTTTGCCACAGCAGTATATGTGTGTTACAGTGTCTGCCCTCTGTGATCTCAGACCCTTCTGCCTATTCTATCATCTAGTCCCCTCCTCTGACTAAAATATAATACTGTAATACGGAGTAACGTCCTGGATGTAATGAGGGAAGGTCACTGCTGACTGATCCAGCAATGTGAAACTCAAATCTTCTGTCTGCACCTCCCCCAGAGTCAATACTGTCAGTTAAATCAAACAGCTCTAGCTTGCTCTGGATGCACAGTTTTTGCACAGACTGGTATGGCGTGCATTTACAGGAGCGGTCAAACCCATGTCCTTGTTTTTGTGGTCGTTTGTAAGGTCCCCCGCTCTCCCAAGTCTGAACAGGTATGCATTTCTTTCCAGAGAACATTTAAAGCAGTGACTAAAGGTTTTGAACCGTATCCTTGAGGCGACTCTAGTTTTACTGAATGAGCATCTTTAATCCATACAACCTCGGCCACACAGGTGTCTACGCTCCTTTACACACGGAGGAAAGTTCCTGTTAAAGTTTCAACTTTGACTCTCCCAGAGTTTTCCTGTAAAATGCGTCTGGGCTCTTATGGATTAATATCTTGATTAAAGACATTTCAGTTTTTGTCATAGTGGTGGATCAAAGAAACAGATTACTGTTCTGAAAAACAATAACTTGTGTTTACACTTTTGTGTTTGCAAAAAACCCAACCTAGTAAGATAATTAATGAGAATAAGATGTGGTGGGTCATTGTTCTTTTGCCTTTGGCTAAAGTCAGGATAGATGTTTACTTTGGTTGTAGGTCTTTATTTGAAGCAAAGCTAGACGTGTTCTCTGCAGATTCATGTCTAGCATACAGACATGAGAGTGGTAGCAAGGTGTTACCGGTCTCTCAATCCTCTAAATCTTCTAAGATGTCAGACTCTTTCTTTTATTGTCTTGAATTCCTTTTGTTCCCTGAATGTTTTTAGCAGACACTGACTTTGTACCAGTGGTATTTTCACTAAAAGGATCTGCTTGTTTTCATCTCCCAGTCTTTTCCTGTAATTTTGGGTAACTAAAAGAAAAATCACTTTCTGTGGCAGTAAAGGTTACCTGGTCGACTGAACGCAGATCCGGTACTGAGCTGCACGACAAGCTGTCCCTGCAGTTTTATCTCAGATGTGTAACCATGAGCTACTGTGAGTATCATCACAAGAAACTGATATTTCAGACAAAGTTTTCCTGATTGTGTTTCCAACATTTCACAGTTCACAACCCCAAAGTACCTCGTCAGCCACGTCTTACTGTGTAAGTGAGGCGAGTAGCCAAAGATGAGAAGACAGAGGACTATGAGATGTTCAGAAATAAAATATACTCAACACAAGCCTTGCAACAGATGTCAGCTTGTAAAATTCAGTGATTATAGTTGCAATAAAGCATTAAGTGGTCAGACTAATGTATTTGTTTTTGCTACTTTTTAAACTTGACCCTGATAAGGAAGAGCAGAAGAGGATGGATGGATGGGAGGATGGATGGATGGATGGGAGGATGGACGGATGGGAGGATGGACGGATGGATGGGAGGATGGAGGGAGTATGGATGGATGAGAGGATGGATGATGGATGGGATGATGGATGGGAGGATGGATGAATGGATGGAGGG
>NW_005187451.1:2452767-2464946 GCF_000239375.1 Pundamilia nyererei
TGGGATGATGGATGGGAGGATGGATGAATGGATGGAGGGAGGATGGATGGGAGGATGGATGGATGAGGGAGTATGGATGGGAGGATGAGGGATGGATGGATGAGGGATGGATGGATGCTTTCCTATACTGATTCTGTTCCCACAGCACTGACGTAGCTGTCTACACTTAGAAGAAGGACTAGTCCCAGTAGGTTCGATCACTAAGATTTCGTTCACAACAAGGTCCAGATCTCAGTTTCATCCCATGTCAATCAAATCATGGTTATATATTTCCACTTCATCACAGTGTTATTTATTTTTTGTTCTGATTAAGACACACATGGCTAACAGAGTGAACTCCAGGCCTTCATTACAAATAATAAACATATTCTTCTTCATAATAATACAATCAAAAGTGCTTATTCCAAAAACGTGTCTCGTTTCTCTTCGTATTTTCTTCTTTCCTTTCCTAATTGTTTCTTCAAACAATTAAAGAGGAATTTGAGGCCAGCTTTTCAAGAAACAAATCACATCTGCAATCGGAAAAACGGGCCCTTTTTAAAACGAGCGCCCACTATCCCTCAGTGGGATAAATGATCATGTGACTGCGGCGTGAGGAGCTTGAATCTGGGTCTGAAAGGGGTCGGTGCACATATGAATGTGTGCGTTGGTGGATACGTCTTTTCAACAAACTTGTGTTTGATTTCATAGAGACGCTTAACAGCTCCACTGTTTCACAGCATGTGAGACATGAAGGTTTGGAGGAATGAGCCCACACTGATTCGTCCACTCGCTCACCGCCGAGCACACCGTGTCTGCTCCTCTCTATGTTGTGTCTGCAGTACGCTATATGTCTGATTGGCTTTTCTGCCTAACTCCATAAACAGTAGGCGATTACCGTAAGGACTGGTTTACCTGCGCCCACTGTTTTACGCCGTACTGATAAAACAGAGCTCTGGGTTTATGCATCATGGGGAATTTTTTTCTGGCACTGATTACCGTTCCAGACAGATCCAGCACTTGGTCCGGATCCGGACCGAGGTCAGCCATTTGGTGACGTATGGACTAGTCCCTTAGCTTAGCTGGAAGTCATACAGTCAAATAATACGTCAATAAATCGTATCGATGAAAAATAAACAGGTCCAAGCTTCTTAGAGGTCAACAAGTAAAACAAAGCTAAAAGCTAAAAAAGAAGAATCATATTATATTACATAACCTTTTTAATGCAAACTTTATTTATTATTTATTGAGCCTCGGATCAGCTGAAATGCTCAGTTTATTTAAATCCAGGTTGAAGACTCACCTGTTCTCAGCTGCATTTGAATAAAGCACCAAATCTGCACTGTTTTACTTTTAAGCTTAAATTTTAAAACGTACTCTTTTTTTCCCCCCCATTTTAAATCCTGCTTTTTATTTGTTTCTGTTTTTTAATGTCTCTGTAAAGCACTTTGGATCAACTTGCTGTTGAATTGTGCTATATAAATAAACTTGCCGTGCCTTTATTTTTTATGCATTTTAATCATTTATTGCTTTGTGATTTTGGCAGTTTTTGTCCTCTGTAGATTGAGAGCCTGGAGCAAGACTGCCCAGCTTCCGCTGCCCTGCTCTTCTTGGATTCACTTGCATTAATCTGTGTGTCTCAGTTTTGTTGCACATCCCTTTTTAGTCAGCCAGGCCTTCCCTCTCCGTCAATATTGGCGTTGACTTGGCTGCAACAGTAAGTAGATTAAAGGAACAGTGATTGAGGGCAAATCAATTACTGTGGCTCAATGGTCTGTGTATGGGGGCTCTACTGTAGCATTACCCAGCCTTCGTTTTCTAATAGGAACATTCTGAACCAGCGTTCAGGGTAACATCCAGGTTGTATTGTTGAGTCTAAAGCAGTTTATGGGTGATGAGTATGGCTGAAAGCGTCGATATGTCCTGTCTCCTGGTTGTATCCATATAATGATGACTACATGCTATTTTTGGTGTTATTATCTTTATCATTTAACTTTCTTTCTTCTACTATATCAGCATGTTGAATTCTACTGCTATCATACAGTAATATGATACAGTACTAATATTTTGAATATGGTGCACTCTGTAAGTTTATGCGGTGATTAAACAGAGTTCAGAAACATCCCACTTCATTTTTACTGGCATCGAGTTAAGTGGAACCTCGACGGTAATATTCTGGCTCATATATAAATATATTTTTGGCATTCCTCTGAAATGTAGGCCCACTACATCACGCCTTCTTTTTAAGGGAGGTTCTGCGTGATGTGGGGCGACTCCTCTCCTCCCATCGCTCCCCAGTCCGCCCAGCAGCGTCATTTCGCCTTCGCGTCCCGCACTTGTTGGATGTGTCCGGTTTAAATTCCGTGATTTCAAGCTTCCTGCCGCTTGCTTTCTCTCTTGGAGTCCCGAGAATAACGCCGCTGTGAATGGAGGTGAACGCGTTTTCACACACTACATGCGCGTAAAAAGCGCTCATCTCGGAGTTGTCCTCGTCCTTATCGGTTTGTTTCCTCCGGTTGCCGCGCCGTCAGTATGCTCCATTTTTCAGTGTCCTCCGGTTCTGGCTGTGCTCACAGTCGTGCATTTGACCTCTAATCTGGGGTTTCCACACCGCTGGTGTTTAGTTTCCCTGACGGCTGTACGCGCTCTGGACTCCGGCTCATCCTCGGAGAAGTTCCGCCGCAGTCCCATGTACCGCGTTTCTCTGTCTTCCTCTTGCTGCGATAAGGATGCTGGTGGATTTTTCATGGTCAGTTTCCACAAGATTGGCCCAAGATTGACGAGCGGACCATGTAATTAGATCAGGTATGTGTGGTTGAAATTGAAACTGTGAGCACAAAGCAAGACGTTTTCAACAAAAATATAGATTTATTTAAAATCCATTTATTTATTATTTATTTATTTTTAATCAGAGGTCTTAGTTTGTGATTAGAATGATTGGGGTTCAGAAGGGTCACTATTCTGTTAGGTTTATGAAAATGTCACATTACCTGGCAAAGAAGGTCTAATTGAGGCTATTTTTTCTCTTTTATGCTTCGTGAAATGTGGGCAGTGGAGATAAAGTGAGGGCGGAGAAGCTCAGCTGGAGGTGTTTGCCATTTTGATTCTACTCTGATCGCCTGCTGGCAATTCATTAAATGAAATTAATTAAACAGTGATGTGTAGATGAAGGCAGTGACGGCTACTTCGCTGCTTGGGGTTAGTGTTTTTTGAACAGATGGGGGAAACGAGGTAAGGTTCCTGAGAGTCACTGCTGGGGTCTGAAGTTCAGTTTGGCCCCCGGAGAGGGATCCCCCCAAAGTCCTTCACTGTACTACATGCTAAACATGACACAGATACAACCATTTAATGGTCACATTGTACAATCAAGTTGCAAAATACGACGCAGAATTTTGGACTGAAAGAAGAAAAATATTTATCCATCACAAATAACTGCTCTTACTTAAATGGCCACTTGAGGCTGTATCCAAAGGAAGTCAATCCTCAGAGTCCTGCTACCAAAGCAAAGTTTCAAAGAAAAAACGTGCTCGCTTTGCTTTGGTTTCTGAGTTTCTGCACTCGAGGTTGTTTTTTTGTATTCGCCTGATCAGAACCTGGAGAACTGATGGTGCTCGCTGTTGCTCATGGAGGCTGCAGAGTCACAGGATGACGAAGCTGGTTATGGCTCCGTTATGTAGTGTCGTTTGTTAGTTTATTAGCCTTCTTTCACTTGCATACACACGCATGCAAAAACACAATCCTCCTCACAACACAGACTGTATGAACGACGGATGCTGCTTCAGAGTCTGAAAAGTGACACCAAGGACCTGCATTCTTTTCATCGCTCAACAGGGGGCGACTTCTGTGAGACAAACATCCAGTTGTAGACAAATCTATACGATAATGTGCTTGACTCGACTGCTCCTCAGTAAAGATTTTCCTGATGACTTTATGACCTCTAGCTTCAGGTCATGTGGACGTTTAAATTATGGTCACTATTGAGTGAATAATGGGGACGATGCAGGCAACTTTTTACCAGAGAAACTTTATCAATCCCAGAGGGAAATTTAGTTGCCCTAGCAGCAATATATATAACAACCATCAAGCACTCGTATAAAATGAGTGTAGAAACAGATGCATATTAAGATAAACAGATAAATATAAAGATATAGGTATAAATATAAAAGATTAAAAAGAACATTACGGCGATCGGGAGCTGCTACGGCAGGCTGCCACTAGGGCGGCGCCATCTTAGCCAACTTTTAACCTCAACGTCTTAACACATGGCGTTGACTTCACAGTCAAATATGTGCATCGCCTGTCAATTCAATTCAATTTTATTTATATAGCGCCAAATCACAACATAAGTCGCCTCAAGGCACTGACGTATCTGGTTTCAAAACACCAAGGTGGCGATGGCCCAAAGCTCAGTTTTAGGCATCGCAAAAGCTCTTTCCTAAGCACCAGGTGGTGTTTTGGTGGCTACGTCAGTCGTTTATACAGTATTTCTGTGGAAACACTGTTCATATACAGTAGCGTATATGTAGTGACACTGTGTGCGACCAACATGTGTAACGTCTTTGTGCTGCTGCCTCATTTGCACATGCAGCAGTTACTTTGCTGTCCGAGAAAGAAGAAATATATTTAACCGTCTTTTCTTTAGATTAAAGTTGACATGTTCAAAACGCCTAAATCAGAGATGTCAAACTCATTTTACACTTTGGGCCCTTTGACAGCTTCGATCTGAAGCGGGCCGGACCAGTGAAATCCCTCTTTTCATCTGCGTAAATACGTTTAATATAAAGACCTAAATAAAGCACAATATCAGCAGTTTTCCTACATGAGAAAGAAATGCTGCTTTGGGCTGAAATAGTAAGAAATAAATGTGTAAATTTAGAGAAAAACTTCAGTTAGTGCAATAATATATTAATATAAATATATATTATTCTAAAGTAGATCATTTTTTTCAAGTGAGACATTTTTTTTTCTTTTTGCTTGTTTTTATTTTGAACCCACTGATAAATCATAAAGTAGAATATGAGGGAAAAAAACTATTTCTTCTGTCATTTAATGGTGTATCTATTACTTATTTGCATTGGTGAATGAGCAGCCATGGGAAGGTCTTTATCAGTAGGAAATACAGTTAAAAGCTCTTCTTCACATTTTCCAAAGCCATCCAGTGGGCCAGATTGGTGTCTTTGGCGGTCTGATTCCGGGCCTCGGGCCTCATGTTTTACACATCTGCTTTCACTGACCAGTGACTTTGTTGGGAAGCTGCTACGTGATGGTGTTCAGCTCTTGTCTTGGAAGCAAAGCCTCAGAGAGCTGCTGCTGCACTGACGTCCAGTGTTGACTGCAGACTTAGCCTTTGCTATGGGTGGTGTTTTATCCATGAGCGGATATGTTCACGTCAAACATCCAAACAAAACCTTCGCTTCTACGTTTATGGTCGTTTATTTCCGCCACATTAAAACCTTGTGTGACCCATTTCTCATGGAGACTGGCTGGAAAACACAGCTTGACGAAATATCTGTAGAGCAGCCTCTCTATATCCTCCCGCTTCCACACACACACAAACGTCTTAATTCCTTCACCTCCAGTGGCTGTGATACAACAGGAAGTGGGCTGATTTCCCAGAGGAGTCTGCAGTCAGCGCTGTCACAGCTAACGCAGCAGCAACACACAAAATGTATTTAACACGAAGGCTGTGCGATGGTGCGCTGCGCCTACACTTCAAAACACTGTGGGAAATGACAACTGGCTGCTAGCAACATTTGATTTGTCAGTACCAAGCTGCTCTGTAACTGCCTGCTCTGGCTATGTGACTAAATATTTGATCATCCTCAGTGAAGTTAGGAAACAGTTTGCCTTATAAAACCCGACGAATCCTCCCGATGTACACGATTTCTCGTGTTTCTGCTGCGGATACGGGAATGCTGGGAATATTTAACCTTGTGCTGGCCAATTTAACCTCTTCAAGCCTGTTGGTGGGACAGAAGCAGCACACTGTATCCTTGTCCTAACACAAACACTTATGTTTTTGTACAAGCATTTTAATAATGGTTCCTGCAATTTGAAATCATGCAGCCAAAGCAGATGCATTAAAAGTCTGCTGAAAAAGAAATCATCCAGTGATCTAGTGGTTGAATTTTGACCCACAATCTTGCATCATGTCCACACAAGATGAACATCTGAAGCCCGGTAGGCGCCGTGTGTGACATAATGTGTATTATATGTGTGTCTCATCCAAATGATGACAGTCTCAAACTGCCCTGTGGTGTTTTGAATTCAAATGAGTATTTTTTGAAATCAAAGCGCAGCCATTGTTGCCTCAGGGAAGGCCTGTGTCAGAGATTCTGACTGTCTTGCGTTCTTGTGGCACAGTGCTGTACTCAGCCTCCCTTTGGTTGTAAAGTCCTTGCATCCTCCTGCTAACACTGCACTGAGTGTATTTTCTGGGACAACATGCATGAAAGAGTGTGTCTGAGCTGCCGTAGCTGTGTGTGTGTTTGTTGGGGGTTGGCGGAGAGATTCTCAGACGACACGGGGAAGAGGAAAGTGTTTCAGTGTTTCAGGAGCCTTGCGTGAATTATTCATCGCCCCTTAAGGTCTTTGTGGCTGCTGTATTGATGTTTCTTGCCATAAAAGTTGAGAGTTGCGCGTACTGTAGTCACACATGAAAGGAGAGGCGAGCCGCGTCCGAGCTGCAGTGCAGCACGAGCAGGACAGGACGCTAAGTTCTAGCATCTAACAGCAGTCAGACCAGCTTGTTTTCACCTCTTTATTAGCTGCCAGCTAGGATTTGAACACAGACCTGAATCTACAGTGATGGCTGGTTTCTAGCATGATCTGGGTCTGGAGCTGAAAGCTACTTTCAGCTTATAAATGTGCCAAAAAGATCATAAAGAAACTCCTTCATGTAGTTGTAAGCTGCCCACCTCCACCTGAGTGCTAGATACACGATTAACAGTAATATGTTGCCTTGGAATATTTGGTTCCTGGTACATCGTTAAACTATAGAACTTGATAGATATTTTTATTTTGTATTTTTTCCTATCTTACTCCTATTACAGCTCACACACAGTATGCTGACATTAAGGGAAGTGGGCATCCTCATGCTCCTGTCCT
Source organism: Pundamilia nyererei (assembly GCF_000239375.1). Lineage (NCBI taxonomy): Eukaryota > Metazoa > Chordata > Actinopteri > Cichliformes > Cichlidae > Pundamilia > Pundamilia nyererei. The sequence continues at coordinate 2,459,854 of NW_005187451.1, forward strand.
CTCAAACACACTGTTTTGAGATCTACTTTCTGTTATTCAGCTTTAGATGGTCATTCGTGACGCTAACTTCCAAACGCTGTAGCACGGGGTTGTGAACGCCCCTTGCCCTGAAGCGCAGGTACCCTGGGTTACGATGAACCGAATGAGAAGAAGGGCTGTTGGCAAAGCCGGTGGTCTCTGGAAGAGAGATGCTGTTATCTGCTAATGTAGCTCTACCGCTGCTGGCTGCTTTATCTGTGGTGACTCATCAAAAACGCACACACACAAAGACGCATGCATACAACTTCTAGATGACACCAGACTGACTCTCCTGCACAGGAAGACAGGGGAAAGGGGAACGAAGCTCTTTGGCATTTAGATTTGTGCACCATTTGTTTTCACACATTCAATGATGGACTTGAACTTTTAAGGATCTTCCAAAGATGCACATGAGAACTGAAATGTCCAACCCTGTGAGTCTGTGAAGGTTCTCAGTCCTCCAGGTCATCGTAGTCGGAGGAGCTTGGAAAGAAAAGCGTCTGGACTTCTTTAAGTTTCATCCAAGAAGCTTCTTCAGTTCTAAGAGCAACTGGTGGAGAGTCCCAGATTTTAAGCCCAATGGGAGTGTCGCCCCAAGAGGGTCATGGACCCCCTATTGATCCGCTACCTAATCACACGAGTCAAGGTGTGAACACGGGTGCAGGTCACAATCAACCAAGGTTTGGGTGAACTCATTGTGAAGCCTTTCCTGAGGTCAGATGGCCCAGGATGTGAGTGGGCGTTCAGGCGTCTGGGAAGGATCTCAAAACTGGATTATAGATGGCAGACAGTTGGTGTCATAAGCCCCGCCCTCTGTTCAAAAGTGGTTGTTCACAGTGGACATAGATGCTTCTTTCACTCCTCTTTCAAACCATCTGTCTTCTCTGTCCAAAATGTGAACATTGGCATCCTCAAAGAGTGACCTTTGACCTTTAGATGCAGATGGACAGCCGAGCCTTGTCCTGTGGCTCTTCTATAAATAACCCTGTGAGGTGCACGTCATCCAACCCTGTGCGACCTTCTTCTTCTTTGTGTTGCTCTCTTTGGGGCTCGTCACACAAATAATCAGCTAGGTGTAGCATCCTCTTCTGTCACAACTGCCCCCTGCATGCTCCTCCACTGCATCCACCACACGGTCCAAAGTCTTGGCAATCAGGGAAAAGAATAATAATTCTAATACGGATCAAACAGTATTTAGATTTTTCCCCAAAGTCCTTTGTGCTTCTTTCTAAACCACAGGGTCAACGATGGCCCTTTGTTTTAGGGTTTAACAGCCTTTTAACTTTCTTGTGCAAACTCTGTGTAATGTCCATTTAAGAACAGAGCAATAATCCAGTGAATTCACCGACTCTTGCACCAGACTCTTTCTGGGCAACACCCTCACTTAAACTAAATATATTTCCAGCATAGAGAGTGTGTCTGGAGTGGATTATCTCCTACTGTGTGCTACATGTGAGAAAGGCCAGTTTTTGAGGATGTCTCCACCTTGTTTTCCCCCCAATGCTGTCTGCAGTTCATCTGTAGTTCATGCTTCAGTTAGAGAAACAAATGCACACAAATACACTCGTCTGAACGCTCACAAACGTTTAGCACACACACTGGATTTGTGGAGCACAAACCCACAAAATGTGACCTTTTGTTAGTTTTAAGTGGACGTTTCCTCTGAAAGCCTGGGACAGATTTTAGGAGTTCTTCGTGATCACAGTCCTTAAAAAGTAAAAGGAAAAAAGGTTAACGTGGCAATAAGACCACCTATCCCAGGCACCTCTATCCTCCCGTCTAATAAAACAAGGCTTCCACTCATGAAGTGGCCCATGACTGACTGCTTACTTCAGCTCCATACCTCCTGTTTTAAGACTTAAGCTGTTCTCCGCAGAGGAAACTCTTTATCTTACAGTCAACTCGAACTGTTATTCTTTAAAACACGTCTTTCCTGAAATTACATCTTTTTGTCATCACTGCCCACCCGCTCCCCAGCATTAGTTTTGATTCTGCAGCCGTTCTCTTACGCAAGCAGCGCTTGAAGCTCACATCCAACATTTATACTTGCAGTAAGCAGTTTTTCCTGCTTCTCTTACTCACATCGAGCTGTGGCACAGCCCAGAGTTCAGTGTGCATATATGCATTGGTTAGTAAAGATGAGAAAGGTCAGCTTACCAGATGCAGATAGTATCAATATGAACTGAGAACACAGAAGATTTGCAGTAAAATATATATTGAATATGAATAAAACGTGTGACATGGCTAAAGCACGGTGAGCTGCACAAAATGAATCTTTAAATGAATCCATGTCAAATAAAACACATTATTTCAAAGTCTGTAAACCTTTTAATCTCAATAAACTGATGCACGTGAAGAGACTGATGTTCTTAAGATGAAGTGGGTGATAAAGTTTCTGCGGGGTCTCTTTTCTCTTTCCTCTCTTTCTTCCTGCCTACAATAAGAGTCAGTAGGAATCGTGTCACTCACAAGCTGCTTCTCTGTTTCTCGAGCCTCACCATGATTGCATGGAAGGGATGAAAACAGCTCAATGCTGCGATGATTGGACACAAACCTTTTGTTGCAGATTGGAATTTTGTGTCTGCATAAAGATACTTTGATTATTGATGTGTTTTTGCTTCCTGATGCATTTGAGACAAACTTGTGAGCGACCCTCTCAAAAACAATTAGCGGAGAGCCGCTGCCTAACTGACCAGAGGAGAGCTGAGTGGTTGTTTGTCCTGGAAGCATTTCCTCTTCAGCCTGACTGTTGGCAGGATGGCACAGTGGATTCAGTTACCGTCCTGCAAGCTGAAGGTCATGCATTCAGTTTGTCTCACGGCTACGTGTTGAAATAGCTTTGATCAATGCACTGACAGTCATACTTACCCAGGGATTTTTCTCACTGGGGTTTGTTTTGACAGTAGTGGGAAATGCACTGTAGGGAGTGAAGGTTGGCACAGGCTTTGCACAGTGCTCATAGACTGATTGATGGCCATTTCCATAAAAGTGTTTAGCCTGGTTTGTAGCCTGACACGCTTAGATTTTGAGTCTACAATGATGGGACAGTAAGGAAATGAGAACTCTGAACTTTGCACGAGCCAAATAAAAACTATGAAGGCATCACTGATACTTTATCTCTGTTAAAGTGAATGATTTTGAGGTTGACATACGTAATTGTTCTCACCAAAAGGTAAACACTTTCTTCTAAATTTGGGCAAATTTAGTCAGAAGTGTTATTTTGAAAAGAAGTCTTACCTGGAATCCTAATTAGTCTTATTAGATAAATTCAAGACATACATTATGGAATGATTTTTATGTCATAATGTTTGCGTGAGCTGAAACGTAATACGAGCAAAGAATTTCATTTTGTTGACACCATGCCTGTTTGGAGGCGGAGCCCAAAGGTGGGCGGGGCCCTAATGTGATTGGTCAGGCACCCGCGGTGGGTGGAGCTCTGCAGCCAGAGTGTACAGCTGTTGATTAATGGGACAGTTTTTATTAGAATCCTCTGGTTTAAAATGAAAGTATTTGCTCGGATTCTGTTTTTGTTTGCACAAAGGTTATGAAATCAAAATAATATAATATGTTCAGATATACTTTGTGAAGCCTTATTGTGTATTCATCGTCCAGCCTTACAGCACTGTGCAGGTTTAAATGCTCTTGAGCAGTACTTCTCCAGGCCTTTCAAAGTGTTTATTTGTGCTGGAGGGAAGCATTTACATTTCTTTTTATTTCATCCAAAAAATGTCCAGGTATAGACCCCGTTTAGGTAAAGGCATCACAAACTATTTGTTCAGCCTGATCATATGAATCATACTTTCTTTTGTAACGCATGTACAGTGGGGCACATTTAACTAGAGAAGACATGGAGGCAGGTTAAACTATGGGTTGAAAGGAAGCTGTGTAAAAATAGTCGCCTACCTTCTTTGTGGCATTGGTATTCCCTAATTACAGTGGGCTTGTTAAACAGGATAATGCATCCCGGCACACTACAAATAAACTGCTCAGGAATGGTTCGAGAAACATGAAGCTGTTTGTAGTTTTGACCTGACCTCCAAATTCTCCAGATCTCAATCTGTTCGAGCATCTGTTGCAACTTTTCCTTGCGACTGTATGCTAATGCAATATTCGTGGTACATTACTCCCTCTAAGATTAAAGCTGGAACATTTCATTTCCTTTTATGAGGCTGCTGTGCTGACCAGCAGAATAGTGGTACAGTAATTACAGCTTCCCTGGCTGCTCACTGCCCTATACTGGATGTGCGTTCAGCGATGCTGCACTGCTGCCAAATGTGCAGGGAGGCTGGCATATCGCAGGACAGCAGAGGAGGAGCTGAGCAGCTATAATGAAATCCCTGTAAACCTCAAACCTCAACTCAAAGCTGCATGCATGTTAATGTCAACTCCTTTTCTTGCTCAAGTTCTTCACTGTGAATCTGTCAGAACAGGATATAAATTAGCAAAAAAATCAATTCAAGTCTTCAGCTTTGAAGTGTGTGTTAGTCAGTAGCTCTGTGGGTAGAGGTCTTCCCCCAAGGTTAGATGCAGCAATTCAGTGCTTCAGCTTGTTAAGAATCTTAATGTGATTGAATTTTGACTTTATATTCAATTGACCCACAAGCTTTCCATTTTGTTTCCAACTCATTGATAAAAACATGCATCAGTCCCTGTTCCATTTCCTATTTGCACTTTTTCTAATCAGGAAAACACACCAAAGGTGAATAGACACTATTATTCAGTAAAGTAAACACAAGAGCTGCTAACAGTATTGAACTGCAGAAGGTTCTGCGTTGTAATTTGGAAGACATCTCATTGCTTCATTTAGTACATGCACAAAAGCACAACTGAGCTCATTAATGACATCCGTGTTACATTAAAGAATGGGTAGTAATGACATCAATGAAGGCTCTGTTAAGTTATCTTATTGGCAACACCCATATTTACCTACTACTTGATATAATAATGGCAGGTCAATGAAGCTGAGTATTAGATAATATGATCAGGCAGCAGAGACCAAAACCGACCGATTTTCTGTGCTCGATGCGGTCAGGCTCACCTATGTCCAGTTATGAGAGTCGTGAAAACTAGTGACT
>NW_005187451.1:2465311-2473809 GCF_000239375.1 Pundamilia nyererei
GTGTTGAAGCAGTTACAAGAAAACATATGGAGACAAGTTTAAAAGAGAAATAAGCTGATGTCCTGTTATCTGGTGACGTTATACTGGAAAATGATATAAGTTACATAAATCTTTTATTGGAACAATATGTGCGTTAAAGGTGGGTGTACAACAGCTCGTTTTCATTCAGCTCACTGTGGTGTTTAAATGTTGGGAATGTTTATCATGAGGTTAAACTTCCTGCTATATGTTTTAAACCTGGCTGTAAAGGTAACCTGCTACGGCCAGAGTTGGAATATCCAGTGCCTTGCCAACAGGCACTCCAGAAGCTTTTGTATAGTTGAGAGAGATGTTACAAACATTTATTATCAGTATGAGAGTATCTGCCAGTTGTTTTGGACGGCTTCTCGTGAGATGTGATCATCACTGTTTATTAAATGAAGTGTGTTTGAGCAAAACCTTCTACAGTAGTTTATGAGCTCTCTGTGGCAGGCTTTGTAAAGCCCATTGCGGTTTTTAATTGACTCACTAGAAAGCCCTCACAGACACTGTCTGCTTTGCCCCTGACTTGATTTGAAAAAATAGATTTTGGGAAAACATTTAACCATCGCGTTCCTCGTGTTTAGTGTGACCGCACAAGCAATGATCATATAAGAGACAATGTTAATTCTTGTCTCTCATGGACAGTATTAGCCATCAAGCAGTAATATTAGCAACCCTATTGGAGCTATCAGTCATAGTAATATTACTATCAGCACAGCAGCTGTGGTTGTAATAGCAGTTAAAGGGCAGAGATCGGACGTCAGCTGGTAGTGCCATAACCAGCACAGCACTGCTGGTATTCTCTATGAAGAGGGAGGAAATTGAATTTGATGTATGTATAGAAATTACACATAGTCTGCGCGTAATAAATCTTTCACTTGCGATGTGAGTAAAGGTATTCACCACATCTTGAGTCACACCAAGTGTGCAGAAAGGCTGAATCAGGAGCTGGCAGGCTCGAGTACAGTAGCCCGGAGGGCTGCATAACAGCATAATGTACACTAGTTATAAATCTGCCAGAAGCGTATAGGGCATCAGAACGTGGTCCAGATTGGACGGAGGAAAAAAATTCAAACTGTTCCAACTCTCTATTGTCCTATCTCTCTCCATCTTCACAGGAACGAAGTCGTTTTACTGTCTTTATTGATCATGTGGGTTTATAGGGCCAACGGGATCATTCTGGAGAGTGGTTCTTCACATTCATTGCATTCTTTGCTCCAAATGACCTCGAGCAAAATCAAGTAATTGAACTAAAATGTCCACTGTCATCAATCTCTGCCTATCGGTCCATAACTGCTGCGGCAGCTTAAGAGAGAAGATGGGAACGGTTGGTTGAACTCCGGTAGGTTCCTCACTGTATGAACAGCGCTTTCAAGGTCACCTGGAAATGAAGTCATTATCAGCTGGAAGGCTGTCATCTCCACAACGTGTAGCTGTAAACTGCTAAAATACTTTTTGTTCCGACACACAGAGTTTAGTATTAGTGACATTAAGTTAAAAAAGGGGAAACTTCTTTTGAACATGGGTTTCCCCGAAAACTCAACGTCCGGATCAACAAACTCGATTCAGTTCAGTTCATTTTTATTTCAAACATTTCAAACATGTGCCTTCAATCATTACAAAATATCATTCCATTATTTGTTTGAAAAGGAGTAGGCAGAAGTATTTACTTATTTGTCCCTACGCCCTCAAGTTTTACCTCTCATTCATTTAATTTTTTTTTAGTCTTAAATTAAACAAACAACATATGAAACAAAAGTAAAGCAAAACAAAACAAAACATACATAAATCAAAAACAAGAAATTAGCAAGCCCCACCACAGTATAGCTTCTTTCATATGAAAAATACAGAATGTGTATATTTGCAGATACACAAGTTATGGAAATACAAACAAACCAAAACAAAAAACCCAAAAAAGAACCACAACACCATTACCAGCAACATTACCGTCCTGGGTTAACCCCGTTTTCTTCATTCTTACACAAAGGGTGTGGAGGAGGTTCGAACCGAGAAACGTCTTTTTATATCCAGTGTACCACCGTGCTGCCTGAGGTAGTGTTTTATGACTGATCAAAATGATATGCTCGACTAAAATCGTTCTTTTTAAAACCAAATAAACACAAACATGTGGGCCATGTGTCATTACTCACCTGACAGTGAACAAAAGCATCTTAGAGCAAATAAAAATACTGAATCCACCGGGCTTCATGGTTTAAAACAACAAATAATCCAGGTTTTGCTTCCAGTAACTTCAGCACCAAGGACAGTGCTCATTCACAGGTGCTTTTGGTCACTGAGTTTTTATTCTCATTTTCATTTTTATAAAGTGACTGTTTGCCGACATTTTTCAACACTTTTACTTTAGAGCAGGACTGTAAACAGTGAACAGCATCAAACTATGTACAGGCTGCTCTTTTGAACTCACAACATTAACAAAAATCCAATAATCCAAACGCTGATCTTCAGATTTCATTTGGAGCTTTTGCAGCCTTCACAGATTCACTTTCTCCGTTATTCCGCTTTTACGAGGAATAATCTTGAAGAAAAAGGCGTTCCACGTTTTATAAACCAACCCACACACTTGTGTTTACTTCAGACCCACGCGTGCAAACAAACACACATTTACACACGCATGCAAACACACACAGACACCCACGCCTGGCCACAACACAGATGATGGGGAGGGGAAGCTGATATGGGAAAGCTTTCGGAATGCCAGATAACAGGATTAGACAAATTACATTTCAACTGTGACCGTGAATCCTGTTTGGATGGGTGACTTGTTTTCTCTCCACCATAAAGCTACGGAATATTCTGAAACTACAACTTTGTATGCGAAGTCACAAATTTAAAAGAATGTAGGGCGGGGGTGTGAGGTGTATGTTTGGGCGCTCATTGGTCAAAACTACGCATTGTCTCCGGGGTTTTTGGGGGATTTGATGTGTTTTATGTATAAAGGGGCGATTTATTGTCTTTCATCTGACAATGGTAATTTGATCATATCTTCAGAAGTCGATTTAAAGAAATATATGTCAACAAAAACACATATTTGTCATTACAAACTTTAAAACTAACTAATGAGCAATCCTTAATCTTGCAGGACTCAAAGCTATGCCATTTAAGGCCAGTGCGGGTTTGTAGTGTCTTTGAAAGAGCAGAGAGTGACAGTGAGTTACTGGTGGTCTGAACAATTTAAGATCCAAAAAATCAATCTTGCAAAAATCTTCTGGGGGCAGTCAAGGTCCTTCATACGCTCCTGAAGACTGATGGCCAAGAATCCAAAGTGAGCACTCCATCAAAGACAGAGCTGGCCTGGGAGAAGTGTGCATTACTCTGATTTGCCAAAACCACTAACTGGGGAAACCTGTAGTTTTACAATATGAAGGATCTTTGTCCTATAAAGGAAACGCCTTCCTGAACAGGGACAAAGAAAGGCAATAAAAATAAAATGCCAATGATCGCAGGCGTAAAACCTCTTAAGCATCAGCGAGTACCACGGCGCTCTGCACTGTGTAATCTTTGCATAGTATTATACGTGTCATCTAACACGAGGTGGAACAAAGCGCCTATCATATGCATGCAGCGTATGTCATAATATGAAATCAATTATGTGGAGCGTAGCTTAACGCGGCCTGTTACTAACTACCAGGCCAAATCTGAAAGAACCAACATTTCACAACAGAACATCAAAGTGTTCCCTTATTTAATGGATAATATTCATTTTGAACTGAATGGCAGCAATAAAAATCAAAAAAGTTGAGATGGGAGCAACAAAAGGCTGGAGAGTTAAGTATGATTATGAGAAACAGCTGGAAGAACTAATGAAGTTCATTAGCAGTAGTTCAGTGGTGTCATTGGGTACATACAGACCATCATACTGTCACATTTTAAGATGGCGCCTGTGTGTTTGGCATGCCGTCTATCGCTCTCTTCTATTTGTTTTATTTTATTGTTTTTAGTCAATTGTTTTATTAGTATTGTACAGCACTTTGGTCTACCAGGTGTGTTTTTAAAGTGCTATATAAATAAATAAATGATGATGATGATGATGAAAGCGCTGCGAAGGCAGATCTTATGTGTAAGTAAGAATAATGATAATGTAAAAAAACACCCTGGTGATACTTTGCTTCACTTTCCTTTTTCCCTTCTGAGAGTGAAGTGCATGACGGGAGCTCCAGTAACGTGTAGAAACTAAACATTGTGCTTAAATCTGAGACCTCAGCTGCTATAATAATGTATGCACGCACATTACTGCAAACCATCCCAGTTGCTCGACCTCAGATGTTGTGCGATTAAACTGCAGTGTCGAGCCAAACTGGATACTTGTTACGAGTCCTGAGGCTCAGTGCTGTTCATAAATGAAATGCTGCTCCTCTTTGTACACTGACTGCTGCTAAGTGCTACGAAAACTCTGCTGTCACTTCTAATGAATGTTTTATGAGGATGTTCTGATGTGTTCACTAATGCTCAAGTATGTTTGGCTGTTTGAATATGTGTGTTTGTGTCACTGCGTCTGTGTAGGAGAGCGTTATCGGCGTGCAGGGCTCTCCAGCCATTGTGGGGGTTTTGAGGGTCACTCTAATCTGATCCAACTTCCTTTCTGCTTGTACACGTGTGCTCATGCAGCGTGTATGGGATCTGTGTGTCTAAGTGGGCGTGTGGTGTGCGCCGCTGATGCAGTTTGTCAAATAAACGAACCACAAATGAAAGTGAAGTTTGTCTTAAAGTGCTTGCAGAGCAACACGTAAACAGAAAAACAAGGCTGTTATTTCGTGCCTGCGTCTGAGTAAAGGATGATGTGGTGACAGCGGCGACTCCATTTCCATTTCCTCCTTGCAGCACAAGTCACCGTGCTGGCATTAATTATGAAAAATAGTTTGGGTTGCCGAGCCTGAGGCTGCTCACGGTGAAGAGAGTTATGATGAATGATGTTGAGAGGAATCTGTCAGCTGCCATCCAGTTTAGTCCGCACGCATAATTGAGGGCTGGGGTACTTTCTGACAGAAACATGGTTTATGAGCTCGGGTCCAGCGTAGCGGTTCAGATCACAGCCTTTTTACGCGGCGCTCGCTCCTTTTCTTCTCCTCGGACGTTATTTCCAAGTCTTTGTGGTTTAATGAAGGAATGGATGAACGTTCTTAACACCGGTGGTAGAGCAGGGCAATACGGCCAAAAATATTTACCACGATGTACATTTGAAAATTTGCGATAACAATATAACTGATGATACAATTGATGTGAGACAAAATACTTTACAACTCCTCAACTTTATTAGTGCAAAAAACAAACAAACATCAAAGTATTTTCACTTAAACAAGCAGCTGTTTTATCTGCATTAAAGTTATGTAAAAATGTAACAGTGCAAACTCCTGTCTGACAGTTTAACCAAAAGGCATTTCCAGTGGAAACTGGCCGACATATCCTCAGCATAACCATGTATAACATCCACAGAACTTAAAGAGGTTAAACACACACAGTACGGTAACATTATGTTGAAGCACAGCACGTATCACTCCGCGAGGCTCCGCCTACAATAGCTGTAATGCTCCGACAATCCATCAAGCGGTGCGGCTTCGTAGCTTAGCAAAGTCGAAACATTTGACAGATTTTCAAGCGCCGTGCACATAAAATCGTTTCCAGGTCAGTAAACACAACCAGAGTTCATACATAAGGCACATGGGGTTATAAGGGGCTCTGTCGACTTTCAGAAACAAAGTTTTTCTTTTTTCTGGTATGTGTGGGCTTTTTTTTGTCACAGCACTGTTTGTTTTTTGGTTTAAGTTAAACTCTTTGAATGATGGTTTTCTGTTTGTATTTATACTTCCTGCTTCCGTTCTCGCCTTACATTAAAACGTGCCTTTTGTTATCACCGTTCTCGCCTCCGCGCCTGCATTTGGGTCCACTATCTCCTCACGCCACGGGGTCAGGGTTGGACATTTTGCTTTTAACAGCCGTTGTTGTTGTTTTTAATTGACTCATTTTATTTATTTATTTTACGGCATCATTGTTGTGCATTCTATTTAGTTTAGTGGCATTTTACGTTGTTAAGCACTTTGTGCAGCATGGCCTTTGTACTATAGAAATAAACTTGACCTTTTTGTGTCTGTTACTTGTGATAAGTGATCATTCAGGGATCGTACGAAAAAAGGATTTCTATTTAAATATTCCTGAGTTGTTTAATTGTGTATTTCTAAACGTTCTAACGTTCAAACTTTTTGAAAACTTTATAAAACAGGGTTTTTATGGTCTTGACAACCTGTGAGAACTGCTCACGGATGAAAACAATAATACAAAAACATCCCATTAAAATGCACTCTTGTACTTGGTGTCAATCAATCAAAAGTCCTTAATCACAGAAAATAAAACATTTAAAGTACACAAACCTCGTGAGCTGACATCCAGAGGGGCTAAATAGTCCGTCATGGCCTTATCATCTTATTCTCCATCTTTTTTCTCACTTATTTCTTCTCTTTATCTAACTTTGAACATTACTTTCTCCATGTGTGGAGCTAAGCGCGAGCTGCAGCATGCAGACACCATGTGCGCTTGCAAAAAAGTAGCTGGGTGGAGACCCAAATTGCACCCAGCTGTACCCTACACAGTTCACCACCAGATGGTGCAAAAGAGCAAAATCTGGACAATACAGCTCAACAAAGCATCAAATGCAAAAGACCGTTACATTGCTTTTGTTGTCAGTCAGACAACAGTCCGACAGTACTGCCAGACACGGCACCGAGATCTGAGGCAGTTTATCCAGCGGCCACAAATGTCTCTTTGCCGTAAGCGTTGGCCTGTCACAGACTGGTGACCTGTCTGCCATGTTCCCTGCCTCTTGTCCTATGACAGCTGGGAGAGAAAATGATTTAAAAATTCTGAGGATGTGTGGACGAGTTGTAAAAATGTTCATTTCTTTCTTTGAATTTATTATCATAGGCCATTTACTTAAATTGTTTTAAAGATTAAATTGGCCAACTAATCATCAGCTAATTACTGGCTCGTGTGGCTGTGCTTAAAGCATGGCTGTAGACCCAGGGACATCACTCAGTTTGGGGTAGCCTTAATTTTACTCTCGTTTAAGAAAAAATTTAAAAATGTAATGTAAATGTACCAAGAGCGCACATTTACCGTCTGTCTCTCTTCCACATCATGTCTTTATCCTGTCTTCCTTCTCTCACCCCAGCCGGTCGCAGCAGATGGCCCCGCCCCTCCCTGAGCCTGGTTCTGCAGGGCTCTCACCTGGAGAGTGTTTACAAAGGCCTGCTCAGAAAGCCGTTTTCCTGTAGACTGAAAAGCCTGAATTTCCTCTTTAATGTCTTTGAGGACAATAAATGCTGAGATAAAAGAACACCCACCTGTCGTCAAAAGCAGCCACAACCACTGCTGTATCATATTCGTTACATGAAGTTTTGTAGTTGTCAATGTTTTTTGAGTTTGTGAGACTTCTACATCATCAGTGCGATTTTTTTTAAAATAAATTGCCCAATACATTTTAAAGATATAAATTGGAAAAGAAAAATGTCAGATATAGCAAATTAAAACTTGTAAACGCAAATAAATATTGAATTTAAAACCATTTAAAGACTGGTGGAGGTAAACGCTCCACTTTAAAAAAGTACAGCGGCCCGTCATGTATCGCGGGAGTTATGTTCTAAAAATAACCCGTGATAGGTGACAGCTCTGTTTTTTTACAATGATTATAGATGTTTTAAGGCTGTCAAACCCGTCACTACACACTTTATACTCTTTTCTCAGACAGACATGAACATTTTCACACTTTATCTCGTGTTTAAACTCTCAAAGTTCAAACCTTCATAGAAAAATAAGTCCAGGATTATAGAATGAAGCCAAAGACCAAACCCTGTTTTCATGCCAACAACACGGGAACAGAGCAGCTGCCAGAGAATTCAACATTAATGAATCATTAATGAATCAATGGTACAGAAGTAGAGGAAGCAAGAAGAATGAGTTGAGTAAAGTTTGACTTCTCTGACTGTTATATACAGTAACTTCTACCTTCCTTAAGCATGTCCAGAAGTCCAGCTTTTTGTGCGATGGTTAGCATCTTCCTCTGCCTTCTGGGTGCTACTGCAGGAGCCTTTGACCGTGCAAAACGTTTCATCTGCATTGTTGTGTGTGTTGGGGAGAAAACGTACAAACATACAGTGCAGCACTAAAGAGTCACGCTGCTAGCGATGGAAGATTTATGTAAATTTGACAAGCTGAACGCATTCTGTACTGTACAGGAGACGCGGCACGGAGGAGATTGATTGACAGTGGTCCACAGCCAATCAGGACGCAAAAAAGCCTTCAAAATTACACATAAAAAAATGAGCGAAACAGCGAGGCCGTGATAGGTGAACCGCTTCATAGCAAAGGAACGCTGTATTCTGGTTATTATTTCATGATTCAGGCTTTAAAGGGTTAAACATACCTGATTACACTTTTTTGTGCTTTTTAACCTTAATTACGACAGTAGA
>NW_005187451.1:2476596-2481845 GCF_000239375.1 Pundamilia nyererei
GTATCGTTTTTCACTCTGAGTTTTCTAAACCGGCTTCCTGAAACAGGGCCCAGGGTGAAGACACGACCTAAATGATCTTCAGATCTGAGTCTCTGCATTAGTCTTCTGGCATATGCAGCATGTGATGCAAAAACAAGTCTGATGAATGAGACACCAGTGAGCTAACTGTTATCTGCACCTCTGTTAAAGTGCACTGAGAAGAATGATTTGTCATATTACATTTACAGGAAAAACAAACACATAAATCCACTCGCATGTCAAACAGCAGAATTGTCAGGAGTAATTCTGGGTGTCATGCACGAGCGTAGCACGAGTAGCATATCTGTATTCTTTTTAAATTCATTAAAGCATTCCTGTCTCTCCCTTCACCAACATCTCCTGCCTCCACCCGTCTCACAGGATGGACATGTTTTTATCAGCAGGCATAGATTTTACTTCACCTGGACCTGCCTCAGGCTGCAGACCCAAACCCCGACCAGTCGAGGCCCTCGCTGCTAAATCACTTTTACTGCTGCTATCCCATAATGCTGTGTGTGTGTGTGTGTGTGTGTGTGTGTGTGTGTGTGTGTGTGTGCTTTCCAGTGTGGATAAGAGAGAAGATGTGTGTGACAATTTAGACTTTGATGTGTACAAACATCAGTGCTCTTCTCATTTTTTGTCTCCTTGGCTGTTTAGAGTGAAACGGAACTATTGATCGGTAGAAGGTAAAAAGGGGGACACAGTTATGATGCGATCATATGTATTTGAGTTTATTAAACCGTTTTTATCTGGTGAAGTAGTCAACAAATAATCTTTGTTGTTTGCAGGAGTATTTGCCACTTTACATTATTTGCTGTTATTCTTGTTAATATTTGTGTTTTTTCTGATAGAACAATGAAGTTTTCTTACCTTCTTTTCTGCTTTGTTTTCTCTTCTTCTTCTTCTTCTTCTTCTTCTTCATCATCTTCACTCGTAGTGACTGTAGTCATTCCTTCAGGCTTGTTAATCCGGTTGTTCAGTGATGACGCGACGAATCCTACTTCCGGGCCTAAAGTAGTCTGTGTTTAATATGGCTTTTGTGTTGTTAACATGTTTAATGTTTTGTATTTTCTTCTATTTAATCTCAAAAAGCTCCTAAAACAGTCAGTGATCACTGCTGACCTCCCTCGGCTTTTATTACCGCTAATCATTTATTTAAGCTCAGTTTTTAAAACCTTAGGATGTAACTACAGCCCAGCCCATGCAGCAGTATATGAATGACTAACCTCGTATTGTGGATGGATTATCTCAGTTGTTCTCCTGGCTGAAGTTTGGTCCTTTTACAGCATCCTGCCATGCGATTACATTTGTTCCTGACCACCGAGAACACTCACGTTAACTTTTATCGAGTGGAAAAAAAGTTAGCTTGTTTATATCATGCTAACATAGCTGTGTCGCTAGCGGTCACGTAGCACATCATTATATACCAGCTAGCCAAACTTCAGTAACCCTACAAACGTCACTGCTGTTTAGTTTTCTGTCTTCATTTATGTTGGAAGTGATAACAGAGCTGTACGTTTGAATTTGTTTCCAAAACCCCGCAGTCAGGACATGCTATATTGTATTTAGATAGAAGCTAGCGAGCTAACTCCCTGCTAACTTCTAACTCCGTTAAATGTCATAAATTCCGTTTTCCTGGATGTTAAACTCAATTGTTACACCTGGTAGAGCAGAACGCTGATCATTTTATTAAAGATGAAAGACTTTAGACAGTTTTTCAACTCTCAGTAATGCCACAGTGATGTTTGATATATGGACCTGCAGCGGAGTTTAGACCCAGACACGGCTAGTGATGTCAGACTGAACAACCGGATTGTAACAAGCCACTGTCCCCTGTGAGAGCTTTATTGTACTCTTGGTACCATCTTGTGGAAGAAAACAGTTACTACAATTAACATTTCTGTCTCTGTCTCCTCAGAGATACAGCAGGCCTGTGAGATAAAGTGAGCCCTCACCTTTGACCTGATTTTAACCATTTCAAACACTCTTCTGATGTAAGTTTGATCTGTCTGTCTCACCGTCTGTCTCACCGTCCGTCCGTCCGTCTGTCTGATATTATTATTTGTCTCCTTTCAGGTGTTAAGCAGCTTTGCTGAACGTGAGTATATCAACACTTGTACGTGTGGTTGTAATATCATGTTTGCCACAATGCAAATAATTTTATGTTGTTGACATAAAATTCTCCCACTCTGTCTCAGCTAATTGGATCAGTGCATTTGGCGTTGAGTTTCTGCACAAAGTTATGTCAAAGTTGCTTCGATTTTAATACTTGCACAAAGTAAAATAAACATTTTAGCTTCAAAACACTGGACTTTGTTGATGAATATGCTAATTTTAGGACTTCATTTCTATACGTCTGTGCACGTTATTGTTTACTTGTAGTTGTAAATATCCTAATTTAAAGTTGTATGTTCATACTTTGAGTAAATAAATTGATTTAAAGGTGAACACTTGAATTACAGACGTAGAGAATCCACAAATGTGTCGTTGCCCAACGAATGATAGACCTCACTGTTTATTATACTGTTGGAAGAGGTTGAGCAGCCTTACACTTGCATGACTTCACGCTTCATATCGGGTCAGCAGTGAGAAAGCTCTTTCTAAATGCATTTCCTGTCTCAGAGTTTGATGGAGAGCTGGTCGGATGACAGCTGGAACTGTTGTCATAACCGGAGGAATACTGGCCACAGTGATACTTCTGTGTATCATAGCCGTGCTGTGTTATTGTAGACTCCAGGTATGTTTATACTACTTTACTATACTGTATAGTTCATCCTATCTGCTTCTCAGTGGAGCTGCTTTCTTTTAGAAATATAGAAATTAGCCCCAATATCTTTATAAAAGGACACAAAAAAGGACTCGGAAGATGAGGCATTCATTTGTCTTTGAAAAATAGGATTTTTGGACTCTGTAACAGACGCAGTGTTGTCGAGCCACACTATAGATTGAATCCACACAGGAAACAGTTGAAGTTGTACTGAAAGGAAATTATTACTGGGAGCATCCCGGTGGCTTCTTCAGTGTATGTTTATTTGTCAGAAAACCTGAGTTTAGCCACAGCAACGCCTTCTTCTCTCTCTGCAGTACTACTGCTGCAAGAAGAATGGGTCTGACAGCGCCTCCATCTCTCAGCAACACTTTGCCTGCAACGCCTGCAGTGTCTCAGGCCTGGACGGACCCATCGTCACCCCGCTGTCCCTGTCGCCACCGGTGCCGCCCAAATCCTACAAACCCACCAAAACCACCAGGGGGCGACGCAGCTACTGTCCCACCTGCTCACCCTACGACTCGCCTTTTTACATCCGCACTACAGATGAAATGCGCAACGGTGGCGAGCGCATCACCTACATGCCCACGCACTATGACAACCAGGCGCTGTCGATGCCGTTGCCCGCGGTCCGAGGCTCCCTGCTGAGGGAGACGCAGCGAGGTCGGCCTCCTGAATTCTACACCAACACCCGCGCCATCAGCACCGAAGTGTGACCACCCCCTCCTCTCTAACGAAAAAAGAAGAAAAAAAAAAGAAAATTCCTCCTTGACCTTTGACCTTTACACACACAGATTCCCCTGTGTTCCCTTACACACACCAGCACCACCACTAACACAACCACTAAACAAAAACAAAGGCTGGCTGTTTGTGGAGATTCCTTTATCCCGTTTGTTCGCTGAGAAGATGAAACTGTTCCCTCCTTTATGCTCTTAAATTGTACATTTTCATGCTCACTCAGAAAGTAATAATTCTGCGATTCACAGTAGATTAAAGTCCCTAAACCCTGAATTAAGGGTGTAGCTAAACGCTTACACACTCCTTCACTGTCGACTGTTTCCGTGTCTTTACCGACCGAGGGCTATTATGGATAAGTTGTGGGATAATTTTTTTCATGCTACATATCTTCCCAGTGACTGCCATGAAGTAATATAAAGAGGTAAGTAGCAAGTCTGAAGCAATTTTATCACAATCGCAAAACACGATGCCCCGTGTAGTCCTGGGAGGCGTTCAGGTAACGTTGAGGAGGCTGGACGACTGGAGATTTCTCTATGCAAACTACCGCAGCTCTTCATCTCCTTTCAGCGAGTTTCATGTCATCGGTGATATTGTGAAGGGGTAATATTGGGATTGCTGTGCCCAGCAGTGAGGTGTGGTGGTGAGGCACGTGTAGATAGACACGCTGTGAGCATTTAGAAACGGCGGCAGCATTAAAGCTCGAGCTTCCCCTCTGATGTGGAAACCTGTGAACGAACAAAGGATGCCTGAGTCCCCCGAATGCAGCAGTGGGACACGTGAAATGGACTGAATGAAATTCTCTTTACTGACAGAAATGCAAAAAGTTTGAAATGTAAATAGTAACCAGAAAACGTTGGTGACAGAGGGGGAGCGATGCACGCTGGGTGTTTAAAGAGGGATTTACTGATTCGTGCTGTTTTGTCTACGCACTCTTCCTGCTCTCAGAATGATGCAAATATCCACATTCATTGACATTCATGTTGTTTTTCCCCTGTGTGGTGAGAAGGTGTGCGTACGTCCTTTCACAGTGCTCCTTTTCTACATGATGCTGTGTTGCTTGCGATAATATTTGCTGTTGTTGTTTTGATATCTGTGTGTACAGCAGGGGTCGGAGGCCTGAATAAGCAGAGCAAGAAACCTGTGTGGGGTGAGAATGTTGGAGAGATCCAAGTATTTAGGAACGAAATCAGATGCACTTTTCTAACCTCTCCTCCAGCCGTGCATAATCAGACTTTATTACCAGCTTCTTAATTACTTTTTCATAATTAAATCAATTTTAACTGCAGTGCCATTATTATGCTGTGCATATTCAACCTTCTGAAAGAATTGGTTTTCTCCAGATTAACTAACACGAGCAAATAAAGAACTAACAGCATATGTACAGAGGTTTCAGTCGGTGGAATGAGCTGAACGACGTGGACATGTCGCTGCCGCTACGATAGTTTTATTGTCATTATTCAATTATTTAGACATTGTATTACCTGCTATCTATTTTACTCTTTACTTAACCAGTAATCTTTGAAAAATATTAAAGAAAATGATTTTTAGAGATGTGGTTAAAACACAAATGAATACAAAAACGGTGTTATTTAATGGTGTTAACTTTTGACAAATAAAAGATTTGTAACTGCTTAAATGGACTTTTTGTGTGGTTATTCACACACACACACACACACACACACACACACACACACACACACACACACACACACACACACACACACAC
>NW_005187451.1:2481865-2499497 GCF_000239375.1 Pundamilia nyererei
CATTTGCACATCTTGCTTGTCTTTGTCATGTCTCGTCTATAATATCCTGCCAATAATTTGAACCTGGTTTTCAGAACCACTGCGCACTTTGTCTCTGTCCTGTCTTTGTTTATCGTACAGTTAATATTGTATAGTTATCATTATAGTATTGTATATTATTGTATAGTTAGTCATTAGTACCTTTTATCCCTTACTTTACCAACATTCAGCACGTTATTTATTTGTATTTTCTAGTTTTATATCTCTTGGGGATATATTATTATATACTTATAAATGCACCATGGGGGGGCTTAGGGTGAAGCAGAATTTCAGTACTCTGTATACTGTCCATACTGCTGTATTGACAATAAAGCTCTTGAATCTTAAATATATATACAAGTTTCTTTTCATATAAGGCAGGGGTGTGGTTTGTATATTGACCTGAAGAAATCTAATGCAAGTGCCTTTTTTTTGTTAGGGAGGATTTGTTGGTTGTTGAGTGCGAAGTGCTGCCACGTGTGAAAGAGAGGAACGATGAATCTACTACATTTTGGGAAATATTTGTGGCTGTTTTCTTGTTTGTTTTGTATCACTTGGACACTAAAGTGACCCTCCAATGAGACGGCTGTGCCAGCAGCTCATTTAAGTCTGAGACTCTGATAAAGGAGACAGACTTTCTTGTAATTTTTAAAAAATATTTTTCTTTGGACACTGGCTGCTTTTTCACGAAGTTATTGTAGCTGACCACAGGACTCAGGGGAAGAACCAGGGTTGTATCCACACAGAACAGACGACTTGGCAAAGAGTTTTGTTCACATATTTAGTTGAATCTACAAAAGCTACAGCAGATGAGCAGTATCCAAAAGTCACGTCAAGTCAATAGGAAACAATCCTGAAAAGACCTGACACAGGACCTTAAAGATGCATCTGGCCCTTCAGTCGATCCATCTGTTCACTGAAGCCTCGATGGAAACAGTCTCAGAGGAAGGGCAACAGTCAAGAAGCTGTTTTTAGGAAGGGAAAGAGTGAGGAAAGGTTGAGATAGACCAAATTACACAAGAGCTGGACTGTAAATCACTCAGCACAACAGGTCTTATGGAGCGATGGATTCAACTTTGACATTTTTGGTTCTAAATACTTGCTGTCAGTATATCTGAGATCAGGAGAGGAGAGAGGTACAACAGTGAGTGCCTACAGCCATCTGTAAAACATGCTGGACGCTCTACATCTCAGCCAGTTATGTTCACATCTTTTTAAAAAAATGATGGAATTATGGACTCGGAAAAGTTACCATGCAGCATTTTCTGAGAAGCATCTGATTGGCAGCAGTTTCATTTTGGGTCATGACTATGATCCCAAACACACTGAATGCGGTGAAAACATACCTGGATACAAAAAGCCTATAGACCTCAACGGGATTGAAACGCTTTTATGTGTAAACTTTGTTTTTACCTTAGCTTATTGTATTTCTGTGTATTATTGCATGTTTTTAGTCAACCGCTGCTTAAAAAAAAGAATCATATATTTATCCATGCATGCTCAGCTCAGAATCAGTCGAAGGTTTAAGGGCAGAAAAGAAAATGAAGCTTTCAGTAACGTTTTTAATCATGAGCCGCTCTGACCACATGAAGTTTGACCCCCGGGTAATCATTGTCATGAGGCACACAACCACTACAAGATCAAGTCATCAGTTTGCAGAACAAAGTCTTTATTTAGTCTCAGTTTCAGTCAGTTGTAACCACGTGTTTAACAAAAACAAAAGTTTGCTTTCATTTTTTGTAATATGGCAATTTTACACGAACAAAGGACGTATAAATATATACTGTTTACTACAGCCAGACTATAGGAGCACGGCGCATGCGTGAGATAACGCTAAAATTCCAAACCGGAAAGCGAATGAATCCCGAGTGATTCATCTCAAACACACACGATCTTCGTTGCAACTCCAGCAGGCAACTCTGAGGCTCAAAACAAGTAAGTTGACAGCTCTCTTATCAACACTTGTGATCATCGCACTGTCACGTTTACCTTCACAAACTACACGAATGGCGCTTTCCTTCTCCCCCCCTCATTTTCCCTCCGAGTAGTGGTCTGAGTGTGTTGGACTTCGAGCTGGTTAGCGTTAGCCAAACTTAGCTTTAGCTGTTATATGTAGCCTGTCACGTACAGGTACTGCAATGTAAACCCTGCCTTCACCTTTTTGACAACTGGCTACTTGTCTCGAGTTGTGCTGGTGACAAGTTTGTGTTCGTGTCAGCGTGGTGTTAGTGGCTCTGTGGATAAGTTAGCCCGCCTGTCGTTTGCGCTCAGTTAGCTAGTGAAGGAAATCTGTTCGCTTTACAAATGTGTGTTTGACAGCAGCTGAGATGCGTTTCTGGCGTAATGCCATGTCGATGTCGTTCAGCTGTCGTTAAACTACTGTTTGAAGAAGAAAGCTGCCAAGTATGGCGAGCTAGCCGGCGGTGGTGGTGATACGGGCCTGTAGTCATCATCGGTGAGAGGAGCAGTAACAGTTTACTGCAGTAATTAACGAGAGAATTTCCTCTTAACACGGGAGAAAACATTTCTGAGTGTCAAACCACAAACACTGCCAGGTGAAGGCGGAGCGAAGATCTCCGAGCCAACACCTGAACGTGTCTTATTCAGAAAGCTTTAGCTAAGTGTTCAAACGAATGTGTCTGTACTTGGTCCCAGCTGCTGTAGTGTCACAGCAGCTGTTCCCCTGTCTGTGTATCAGCTCCAGGATGACATCATCAGTACAGGAGACGTGCAGGACTTGATCCACAAACCGCAGCTGGATGTGTGAGATGGCGCTAGGGGTTTAAAAGATGTAAATGATAAGGGTTTGCTCTGTGAGAGAACACGGGGAGGAGGTGCGATGATACTGCTGTTTTCTAGTTGGCAACATGAGAGGAATATCATGTTTCATGGCCAGCTGGAGAGGAAAACAAGTGAAGTGGTGTGTCAGTGTTTTCTGATTAAAGGCAGCACGGTAGCATGGGGTCAGCCTCACAGCAGAGCCAGGTTCTAACCCTGGTGCCTTTCTGTGTACACTTTGCATGATCTCCCTGTGTCTGCACGGGTCTCTCCCCGGGTACTCTGGCTTCCTCCCACGGTCCAAAGACAGGGACTCGGTGGGGTTCGGTTGATCGGTGATTCTAAATGTGAGTGCAGCTGGTCGTCTGCCTCTGTCCTGCGACACACTGGTGACCTGTCCAGTGTGGACCCCGTCTTTATGCTCCATCCTCCCCAACAACCCTGAATTGGATAAGCAGAAGAGAACAGATGATTGAGGAAAGAGCCGGGCTCTTTACTACAAAGGACATCTAATGCCTTTGTTTGTAATTCTTTGCAGAGTCACCAGTGAACTCGTGGGTGCTGCTGTGTGAAGCAGCTGATTATCACGTCCTGATATGCATTTTTATTTTCTGTTGTTTTTAGCTAGATCCACGTGTCTCCTGGGACTGGACTTGGCTTCATCATTGTTATTGTGATACAAACGTCCGTTTTTCATGTGTTCCTGTAAGAAGCGTTGTTTCCTCAAATACAGCGTTATTGTCCCGTCGTCCGAGTCAATAAAGCCGCTTTTACTGAGTACCGGGGAACTGCACATAGTTCCTCAGATTCAGAGTAATTCCCAGTTGGAGTTAACAAAATATTTTGGGCTTTTTATTTGCCACGTGGGATGTGTGGAGTCATCAGATGGGAGTCTTTATGGGGAAAAGACTTAACTAGGACAACCTGTAACAGAATCTTTTTGGACGTACAGGCACACACGTATAACGTGATAACTGTCAGATTAATCAGTGATAAAAAGATTGTAAAATTTTATTGACATGGAGAAAAACGGGTAGTATTTAACAACAATCAAGCTTCTGTATGCTTTAACTGGCGTAGGCTGTTAAAGCATACAGTAAACTGGAATAAACAAGTGACAGGCTGGGCTTTGTCCTTGGCTTCAAACCGAGGGTGTTTCTTTGGCTTACTTTAAAAAGTGTTTTAACACAGCGGCCCTGAAAGCTAACCAGTATAACTGGAACAATTGGCCCTTTAGATTTACTAAAAAGCTCTTGATGTGCTGCTGTGATGTACAGTGTTCAGCACATGTTGTCTCAAAGGTACACTGAAGTGTGAAACGCTGAACGTCCTGCGTGCTGGTTGAGCTAATTTTGAAAGTGCTATAAACAAAAACGTACAAGTTGCATGAAAATAACTGTGGTGTCAGACCTAACAGGAAGTGATTCAGTGACAGGTGTCAGGTGACACTTTCACCAGCAAACTCCACAGCTCTTTAACTTAATTTTGTCTGTGTGGAGATGTCTCAGTCATGTTCAGATGTCAGACCTGGCTCTGGTTACTTGTATCAATGAAATCAATCAGCTTGCCCTGCTGGCCTTACAGGAACATGGATACAGGGAAATGAACTATTTGTCAGTGTGAATGCCACACCCAAATCCTAGAAAGAGACCACCTGGTCAGACACGAGACACCTGTCCAACACGTACCCAGTTAGCAGTTTTTATATGCTTGATTATAACACAGGTGCACTGGCTGAAATGTAGATGCAGGCAAATGACTGCACGTAAAGGAAACACGGCTTATCTGCTCTTAAAATAGTAACCCTAACCTAACCCTTTCAATGTATTATGTTTTGTACCAGGTTAACAGGTTTGCTGTGGTGCAATGGCAGGTTTATTCAGCGCGCCTATGGAAGAGCTGGGATTAGACGAAGCCAATCCTCAAATGAAGTGTCACGAGTGTTTGTGTCCACCATCCTCCAGGACGTGGGGTCAGGTCACACGCTGTAGATAAAAATGTTGTATCTGCGATAGAGCAGCAGGGCGAGCGCCCTCACTCACCCTTACAGACATATTGTGGCTGGTGAGCCCAGCTCATGTGGGCGCAGTCTGTCCAACCCACTGGCAACTCACAGTTTCCATGCAGGCAGTTGTTGGTATCATCCGGGACAGTGCTGAACAGGCTGGTAACGACTGGGTGCAGATTTCTGGAAGGGACGTTTCAGCCCGAGCAGAAACGGCACAATGTGTAGGAAGTAAGGTTTGAAATGACCAACTGGCTTACTGATCTAAAGTTAGGTCAGCAGTCATAAGCTTTTTGTTTTTTTTAATCTCAGAAGCTTCGTAAATGTTTGGTTTTATTTATGAAAGATTTTGTTGACAAATACAGGAGAGTCTGTGCTGCTTTGTCTATACCCGACTGTTTGTGTGGAGCATGCAGACTTGTACTTGCACAGTGATGATTAATAGTGTGTGATTCAGCATGAGTAAGTCCGACACAAGCAAAGGAGGCTTTTGCTATAAATGACAAACTTTCTCAGTGCTGTCTGTGTTTCACTGGTTCTCCTCATTGCAGCTACTTCCGTAAGCCAGTCGATGGGAGTGTCGTCTGTGCTTTGTGTAACTGAATAAGTCTGAATGGAGCACATGACCCTGTTGCTTTTCTGGTGCTTGCTTGTGTCTGTGTGCACATGTATGAATATAATTTGCCTGGGTTAGCGTGAATGAGTGCCTTCTGTCTGCATGTAATCGTTTCACTCTGTGTGAATGAATAACCTCTTTCATTACTTTGACGATGTGCATTTGCCAATTTGAAGGCTTGGGTCCACCCTGCACCTCGCCCCCGAGCCCCACAGTGTCATAAATGCAGCAAAACCCCGCTAGATACAATAGATTTAACACGATGCACTGGTGTTGGGTTTGCCTAAGGTGACGTCTAACTTTATGAAGTTTAAAATGATACAGAAAAACACATGCAGGTTACAATTATACAAAACAGAGAAAAGGTTCAGTTGCATATTTAAACTAATTAATTTTATGCTGTTTAGCTGCAGATAATAGAGCAAATGGTTCACTGATTCCCAAAATAGTTTCCTTTTTGGGAGTCAAGTGTGACCGGCTGTTTTTCAGCGCGGCCTGACTGCTAATGAAGGTGGTACCTTTTATGTAAACAGTTGCACAAGCGTAATTGTGCGCTGAAGAATGCGAGTGTGTTATCGCCGCTTGCATATAACCGCATATCAACGAGCTCTGCATGGGGCGTGCTCCTTTGTGTTGTTCAACAACTCCCAGGGTGTGACATGCAGGGCTGGCACAGAGGTCCAGACTGTGTTTGTGGGTGCTTGTGGTTAACACACGTGTCCACAAATGCAAAGTAAAAAGGGCATTGGATAGAAACGAATGCTAGCCTAACAAGAAGTAATCACCAGCCAGAGTAATCTGTTGTTTAGTTAGCAGGAAAAACTCAATTGTGCTGAATCACAGCCAAATGGAAGAGCCCATGAAGTTTGCTCCATAAAAGGGTGTGAGGGAAGTAGTTTAGAGATGACGGTCAATATTTCTTTGGTTATGACAGAGTAGTAGTGCAGCAGAAAGAAAGAAAGGGGCTGAATGATAAAGATGCCCGAGTTCAGCATGTTTGTCTTAAACATGTGGACATTAAGGAAAGCCCAACGAGCCCGTTCAGCTGCCAGCCTGGCCCGTCAGCGACGCTCTCAGTGGCACATGAGATTTAAGAGATTTTAATCACACCCCAAGGGCATGCAAACAATCTTAGGAATTTAGCAACTGCAGATCTGAGGTTAAGTTTACAGATTTTCCAAACTACTAGGCAAGGATTAAGTCAAAGATGATAAGGTGCCTGGATTAGGGTCTTGAAACTTTATGTTTTGGGTTGCAAAACTGTGGTTTCATGTTGCCTTGTGTGTTTAAATGCATCGCAGGCTTTCAAAATCTAAATGCTGTTTACCAAGCTGTAAGAAGAGCAGCTGAATGGTCTTGTGTTGCTCTGTTCGTTGTGTATGCAGGATTCCTTCCTTTGGAGCTGGGCACACAGGAGGGAAGGGGAGAGCTTCACCCTGTTCTCCCTGGCCAGCCCTCAGGAAAGCGGCTAGCCATGGATGACAACTCCTCACTGGGCAAAGTCAGCAGCTCCACTGAGTCCGTGGCCACCGTCACTAGTGAGGAGTTTGTTCTGGTGCAGTCCAGCTCTGCAGGCTCACCGCAGGGCTCCGAGGGAAAACCAAGACTCAAGGTCGGAACCGCATATGGATGCAATTTCATATTTAACCGATTTCTTTTTTTGGCTGCCTGGAAGCTGAGCACATTTGAGCATCATTGTCCTTCTGGTTTTACAAATCCGCTTTTTGTTGTGCCTGGGTTATCACCAGTTTGATTAGTTTTATCCCCACTCATCGGGACTGTTTATACCTGCATTTGTATGTAATTCTGTGGATGTCAGCTGATTAAATCCGTTAAAGACAGACTTCTTTGTTTGGTTTGTCACCTTTGCTCCACCCTGTTTTCATCTCTCCTTGTTCCTCTTTAAACTTTCACATTCTGTGTTGCTTCTTTCTCACTAAGATGTCTTGGAATGGGAGTGAACAGCTGGAAAAAGCTATGGAGGAGGTGTTGGATGATGATGATGAAGTGAAGGTGGAGAAGAGCAATGTGGAAAAGATGGAGAAGCACAAGGAACCAGAGAGCCGAGTCCTACAGACCCAGCCTGCAGGTACACATTCAGGTCTGTTTTTTTCCATTCTCCCAGTCGCAAAGCATTGATATCAAGTTAAGTGTATAATATACTGTAGTAACACTGATACTTGGACATTTCCAGTATTCTCCTGAAAGGTAACTTGTTTAATCAAAACGTACCAATGTCATTGTTACTGGATGGATGGTGTATACGGTCGTCATGTTCTGTAAAGCTTATCTTTATCACATCGTGGGACAGTGATTATTATTTATTGCAGTGATGTGAACACACTCAGTGTTTGTGCGCTGTAAACGCTGCAGCACAAAAGAAGTAATGTTTCCACATTCTTGCTTTGAAAACATTAATTTGTGTGCTGCACACACACAGGTGTGTGTATTCATAGCTGCCTAACCCTAACCATCAAACATGACTGCCTAACCCTAACCTAACTGTAACCCTGACACAAAACAAACATTTTGAGTCTGAAAAATGTCTTCAAACTTGTGTTAGCAGAATTTTGTCCCCATAAGGGCTGTCGGCCCCACGAGCATGGTAAACCTCCAATTGTTGGTCCCCACAAAGATATGTAAACACACACATCCAGTTTTAATGATATCAGATTAGCAAGGCTGCTATCTGAACTCTGATGTTGCTTTAACCATGTGTGCATTAGCAAGGACATTTTGCTTTGTACATGGAGGAAAGAAAAACTTTCGTTAGTAAAGAAATGAATATTTATTAACCTTAAATATGCTCTCTTAAGGAGAGGTCAATGAGTACAGAAGTAAATCAAAGCAGAGATATCGACTTAGGTGACGTTTTATATATTTAGAAAGATAAAATGATTATTATAAATATATATTTTGAACTTTCGGATGTTGCCACTTCTGAGACTTTGACCCTTGATACTGATACTTTGGTTCAACAAACACTCTGAAGCAGTGTTTACACTTCCAGCCATTAGCTGACAAAGGTCCTTGTTGGAACACAACGTCAGGCTGGTTTTTAACCTGCCAGCTCCGTGGTGAAAAGCTCACGGGACAGCAGTGATGTTTAAAGTGTGCAGAACATTCACGACTGCTGGGTTCCTCGTTCCCTTGGCTAAACCACACGGGATTATTTCCATGCTTTGGCATGTCTTGATGTTTTGGCAGCCAGTGAGTGCAGGGACCAACCGATGGGCCACATTAAACATCTTCACTGACACCCACCTTACACGTACAAAACAATATTCAGTCCCATAAATCCATACTTTGTTCTTATTGTTTCGTTCATTTTCCAAGCTGCCAGTGATTCTGAAGCAGTGTTGCTGCACAGCTGCAGAGGGAGCGAAGAGGAATTGGTTTGCATGATGTAGCATAAGAGCCACTCAGCAGTGGAAGTCCAGCTGCAGCTTGCATTGTTCTGCTTCCTGTTTGCAGAGTTTCAAAGTTCCGGGTTAAGTCCTTTTAGAGAAGAACCCCCCCACCCCACAACTTCCTGTATCACTCTTCCTCACCTTCTTTTCATCTTTACTTCTTCTCAGTGTTTTTGTGGTTTCCTCTCTGCTATTTTTACATGCTAGTGAAACAGCTGTTATACTGACACGGGTCAACAGAAAAATAAACACCAAAAACCTTCATGTCCGTTCACAGAAGCATGTCCACCACCACAAAGCCCAACGGTCCTGGAGGAGGACAGTGTGCAGTTCAACAAGCTGTCCTACCTGGGTTGCACCTGGGTCAAAGCCCCTCGTAATGAGGCGGAGGCACAGAGGGCCATGGCCACCCTGCGAGCTGAAAGCGCCATCCCCATCCCCATCACGCTGCATGTCCCCTGTGGTCCTGAGGGCTCTGTCAGGTCAGCCAGACTGTACAGATAAGTGAGATGAAGTGAAACGTAGACCTAGTGATGAAACTCGTTAGAGGACGCTCCTGTTTATGTACATCACAGATGAATACATTGATAAGTCTGTGCTTTTACACTGAAAGTCTGAGAATGAATTGTGAATCTCCAGGGTTGTGGACCAGGCTACAGGCATAGAGATTGCCTCCTTCCCGATCTACAAGGTGCTGTTCTGTGCTCGAGGTCAAGAGGGCTCTGTGGAAGGTGACTGTTTTTCCTTCACCGAGAGTTACCGGAGCTCGGAGGACTTCCAGATTCATGTTTTCTCCTGCCACATCAAGGAGGCTGTGAGTTTTCTACTTCTTGTGACAAACTGCAGCATCAAACGTATTTTACTCCACAAAGACCCTCCTGTTGATGCAGCCAATGAAATAACTGATTAATTGACTGTTTTGAGCAGACACCAACATAATATTGTACCTTTACTGACTGACAGACCGACACTGACGCACTCTTCCTACAGCCTGCAAGGTTTTTGACCATTTCATGATATTCCATATTTTTGGGCTGCAAACTATGGCTGTCTTAGGACGGCTGTGAGCTGTGTGGGTTGTCGTGTTGCAGTGATTTACCCACATAGTGTAACAAAATGGAAAAGTGAGCGCTGTGCTCTTTAAAGAGAAGTGTGAATGTTGGGTTGTTGGACCTTTTGTGTTGTCCAGAAGCTGCAGACGAGGGTTTCGCGAGCAGCTTGGAGGTGGTTTGCATGTTCTACCTACACACAGACTCTAAAACAAGAACTTCACTGGACGACTGAAGGTTCATTTTTAGGGCTTTTGCAGCCGTGCAAGTTGAGAGGTGCTCTGAACAGGAAATCATGTTATTACAAATATTTTGTTTGTGTTTTGTGTATGTGCTGTATTTTCATGTAAACATACCACGGAATTAGAAGTACTGACACTATTCAACCAGCTGAGGGCGCTGTTGTCTTTTTTCTTGCTCGGCTCTTCATTTGTGTATACAGAGTTATTTATTTGATATCTGTAGCTGATCCATACGTGATCACTCATGCTGTCTTTTTAATCATCTTTACCTGCAAAGCTTCCTCCGTCACTGACCATCTTCTCTTGTCCTCGTCCATCCAGGTCAGTCGTATCTTGTACAGCTTCTCTACGGCCTTTCGGCGTTCTTCACGACCAGCAGACATCAGAGACACGACGCTGTCCAGTCCACCTGACGGTGATCTCTATACCTTCACTGTTACATTGGAGATCAAAGAGGATGATGGCAAAGGCAACTACAAGTACATGATCACACGTGCAGAAATACACCTGAATTTCTCCTCTCTTCATCACAGGACTGTCAGGATGACACAGATGTTGGGAAAGATTTAATCTATTTTACCTGGTCTTGTTCACCTGCAAAGAGCATAAAGCTGATAATCTTAAATCATCTTATTACACGTAGAGATCAATTTTCATTTTCATGCTGTCTTCTGGTTTCTGAGATGGGATGAAGTGAAGAGACTGAACGGAGGACTTGTAATGTTTTGTCAATCACGCTCAGATTATTATAATTTCCCCAGAGAAAAGATCAGGAAAATAAGTTTACAGATGGCACTAACATGAGCATTATTGCACATGCAGTCATCTGGACTTGTGTAGTAATTCATCCTTCTTGCTCCCTACAGCCCCGTGCCCAAGGACAGAGAAAAGTTCTACTTCAAGCTGAGACAGTCCGTCCAAAAGAAGGTCGTGGTTTCAGTCCAACAGATGTGTAACAAGGAGCTGGGCATCGAGAGGTGAGCAGCACCCCGCTGCACTTATTCCCCGATCTCCTTAAATGTAATCCTAGCCTTCAGCTTTTAGTCCACTGTCACTTCAGGATAAGTAACAGCATTACAGACTTTATGGAAGTCTTATTGGTTAAGCTCCAGTGTGAGGAGACGTCCTTAAATGGTCACGTATGCTTGTCTGGGTCCTCCGGGGGACAGCGAGCAGCAGTCGGAGCTGTGCGCTGTTATAGTCAAAGCAGGCAGGAGTTACACAAATATTCAGTGTATGATAGAAAGTAGTTTCCTGTTCTAACTTTTCTTAATTCTGGATGTTTGAGTTTGTTCACCAACACAATCTTACTGAGTTACTAAGCTTTAGCATTTCATACCGTGTAAAAGTGCAGCTTGACTCATTGAGCTGTTTGCGTCGCCCGGTTTCTTGCCCGTCTCGACTCTGCAGACTGAATGCAGGCTGCATCTGTGCAGCTCGCTGATATTGATTTGTGGATTGAACTTCCTGCGTCTTCCCTCCAGGTGTTTTGGGATGCTGCTGAGTCCAGGACAGAAAGTCTGCAACAGCGACATGCATCTACTAGAGATGGTGAGTAGCACAAACTCTAACTCGGCTCGCTGTGAAACCAGAAGATTGTTACAAGAAAATAATCCACCAGTTAATCTGTACGCAGGAATCGATGGGGAAGAGCTCTGACGGGAAGGCCTACATTATCACAGGAACTTGGAACCCCAACATGGCGGCCTTTCAACCACTGAATGAAGACACGCCTAAAGGTTATTATTACTCCTTTTCTTTCTTTTCTCCTTCTAGCTTGATGTGACCTGTTTTAGTTTGTAGAGGATAAAGTTTCAACACTGATCCGAGATCCTTTATATGTTGCAAAGCCAACAACCGGGCTGCGTTTGCATTCTTGCCCTGAAAACGCCGCACAGCATAACAGCCCACGAGTACCTGTTTACTAGCCTTACAAACATGTGTATAAAATAAAAATACAAATGCAACAGGATTTATTTCCATACATTACTGTCGGTGCGACTGCTAAAAGCTCAAGGTCACATTTGGGAAAGCGCTCGCACTGGAGTGGGTGTGATAATTGCCTTAATCCATTCTGTGCTGTGTGGAAGCTGGCCGTGTGACCTACGGCTTGGCATGTTTTACATGTGGACGCATAAACAAATTGTGTCGAGCATCAGAGGTAACTGAGCTTTGGACGCTCACAAGAAATCCAATTAAAAGCAGCTTTCTGACTTGTCCTGCAAGTGAAACCTGCAGGTTTTAATGCAAGTTGATGTTGATGGAGGTAGTGAAGCTGAGCTCTGTACAGCTGAGCATCAATCTAGCTCTGTGCTAATTTTTAGTGACGTGTGGAGCCCTGTGCCGACCCTTTAAAAAGACAGATTAGAGGAAAATCGTATTTGAAACGTCTCATTATCGTGCATTTTGTAACGGTGTGGAAGTCTCGGTGCACGTGAGGCTTATGGACTTCTTTTAATAACAATCTGTGCAGTCAGGAGACTTAATCAACCATAGCTCAACTCCCTGCTGTGACGCTACGTCTCTTGCCTCGTTGTCCTTTTGTCTCCAGAACAGAAACATTAAGCGATTTGTTCATTTGGAGCTTTTTGTTATGAAGATGTTGTTGCATAAATCGAAACATCAGTTTAGAAGTGGTTGGTTAAGCTTTGGGTTTAGTTAGTAGTGTAAACTTTTCACTGAACAGTTGAACTTGCAGACATGTTGGGAACTTGGAGTGCTTATCCACCAGGGGGTGTGGCCTCCCTGCAGGATGTGTGGATTGTCTGCCTCACAGTAGAGCCCAGCACATGTCTGGATTCATTGAGTGAGATGTGACTGAAGTTGCTGTTGTCTGTTTTCTGGGAAAGGGGAGCTGATGTGACGTGCCTGGTTTACCATTTAAAAACAATGAGAACACACCGATGCGCTGAATGCTTTGAAAGCTGAACTATAGCTGACCGGCAATCGTACGCACGCCTTAAATGTCACCTGCAACTCTGCAGCTGTAACAAAGAGACGGCACCAGTGTCTCATCATGCTTGCTTTTCCTGCAGATAAACAGGTCTTTATGACGGTGGCGGTGGACCTGGTGGTGACCGAAGTGGTGGAACCAGTTCGCTTCCTGTTGGAAACTGTAGTCAGGGTCTATCCGTCAAACGAGCGCTTCTGGTACTTCAGCCGCAAGACCTTCAGTGAGACTTTCTACCTCAGACTCCGACAGGTATCTTTACTGAAACTTACAAAACCTCCCACATGTGCTTGTTTCCTTATAACAGGAGAGTGTGTAGATGACGTCAAAGCTTATCTGACAGACCGACTGTAAAATGTGAACGGACTGCTTCTTGTATGGCACTTTTCTACACGGGCACTCAAAACACTTCATACAGGCACTTTTTTTTTTTTTTTTTACACTTTAGTGTTTTCTGTCGAGCATTAATAATCTGATTACTTCAGTATCTT
This sequence comes from Pundamilia nyererei, assembly GCF_000239375.1. Classification (NCBI taxonomy): domain Eukaryota; kingdom Metazoa; phylum Chordata; class Actinopteri; order Cichliformes; family Cichlidae; genus Pundamilia; species Pundamilia nyererei. The sequence continues at coordinate 2,495,425 of NW_005187451.1, forward strand.
GCCCAAGGTTACTCTGGCATGCAGACTGGAGCAGCCAGGGATCAAACCACCAACCTTCCAATCAGTAAATGGTAAATGGCCTGCATTTGTACAGCGCTTTTCTAGTCCATAGGACCCCAAAGCGCTTCACACTACATTCAGTCATCCACCCATTCACACACACATTCACACAATGATGGCAGCTACATTGTAGCCACAGCTGCCCTGGGGCGCACAGACAGAGGCGAGGCTGCCGGACACTGGCGCCACCGGGCCCTCTGACCACCACCAGTAGATGATCTGCTCTCCCTCCTGAGCTACAGCCGCTCCGTAACATGAGACGTGGGTTTGTTTGATCGGATACTTTAAGGGCAGTATGTAATAGTTGGATTAGGTAGCTGAACGACATTCAAGATGAGATTTTATTATTATCCTTTTGTATTAGACGCATTATTTACATTATTTTATGCACTTAGAATTTCAAATAATGTCCCAGTTTGAGTGGATGGCAGCTCGGGGGGTGAGTGGAGTGGAGGTGGTCAGACTGAGGGGAAAAACGCACCTTCGCTGATCAAATAAGCTGAAGGTCTGTGTTATAATGGTACTAATGTTTCATCTGCTAACTCTTTCCACTTGAACAGCTCCCAGTTTTCCTCCACGTGTAGTCTTCCTGTCTTATTAATAACTGCGTGACTATAACGAACATCAGAGTTTAAGTGTCGGATCTCTCCGTGCTGTAAAGTTATACAGTAGACTGTGATATGTAGCGCGTGTCTGGATACACTGTCAACCTTCTCAATGCTGAATTAACAGCAACTTTGCCAAGTTTAATCTCATTTGATCTTATTGCAACTAAGGAACAGAACCATGGTTTGTTGGTGCCATCGCTGATTAAAGATGAGCTGCACGCTTCCTGTGTGAGGTGTTGGGGAATGTTTCAGACATTTTTGCCCTCTGGAATTCCCAATGACATTTCTTTGTTTAAAAAAAGTGCATCTTCACGCACCTCCCGCCCACAAAGGCGCTCCCGTCTGAGCGTTTGCTGCAGTTAAGCTGCAAGCTTCTGCTCCCTTGTTAAAAAGCGGATCACTTTTAGTGGGCCGTGGGGAGCTGGCGAAGCAGCGGAGTGTGGGGAAGCCTGGGATTGTGGGAGCTAAGCAGAGACTGTCTCATTATGTGCACGTGGGTAATTAACAGCAGCGGTTTGACTCGTCTGTCTGATTGCCTCTCTAGTTATCTCCTCAGTAAATGGAAGAGTGTTGGACTGGTGCTGTGGTTAAGAACTAATTAAAAGATAATATTGTGTGGAGGCTTTTGCACAAGATGGCAATCAGAGGTGACAGACATGCATATAAAATATGCAGTCCTATTGTCATGTTTTTGCCAAGAAAATTGAGCATCTGAAACACCAAAGAGTCCGTTCCTGTGTGTGCTTTACTCAAACAACAGGCAGCAAACCATCGTGCTGTAGGCTGGATGATTGGGCCGAATCCAAGATTAGTTCAAGATTGAGTTCCATGAATGAGTCCATACTAGACTTTAAAATTTATACAATTTCTTTTCCTCCCCGAAAGCAATAATAACAATTTACAGCAGTTAAACGATCAGCAGAGAGCGCATGTAAACGTTACAGTAGAATGCAAACAGGTTTGGGTCAGAATTTGTGTGAAACTTGGACATGGAGGGGTGCTGGTGCATTGATCCACTGCTGTGGAAGTCAAACAGTAAAAAACATTTATTGTGTCTACATCTTTAAAAAAAATCAGCATCAGAGGTTTGTAATTGTGCAGGTCCTGTGGCCAAGTGAAGGTGAACTGGAAGTTTTTGGGGAAACCTTTCACTTCCTAAATTCAGTTAAAGTCCTGGAAGTAAAAATCAGATCTGTTTTAAATGGATGGCTCCTAAACCAAGATAAGGATCCTAACACACATTAAAAATCTACAATGATTGACTTTACTGAAGATTTTGGCACAGGCCTCGATCCACTAACTGGACCTCCGTATAGTCCTTCAGAACCAGAACCCTTTGGCAGGAAGATGGGTAGTAAAAGAATCATTAGTAAAGTACTCGCTGTGCAGTGTATGCAAGTTTCCGCCACAAAAGGATCCATAAATCGAAATTTCGAGTTAGCGCTGCCAATCAGTAATCTACGTGACTGACGTCATTTCCTCGTTACCTGGAAGCTGAAGCCCTCAGCTACAAATGCTACAGCTAAGCTACCGGTATTACATCCAGTCATGAATGCACAGATTGCTGAGTGTTTTCAGCCTGGCTTCACAAATGATCCTTGTGTTATTAGCGGAATCACACGGCGTTACAGCCAACGCACTCTCGAAAGAGCCAGTTTGTTGCGACCCGGTTTTGAGTGCGCGTTCCTCTGCGCCATGTGCTTCCGGGTAACAAGAAAGTGACCTCATTCACGTAGATTAGTGATTGGCAGAGCGAACTCGAAATTTCAAGTTAAGTCGATTTTTAAAAAAATGAATTTATTTTATTTTTTTTAGTGACGTAAACGGGCTTCCATAGCAGTGTCCTCAAACGTTGTTCATTTATTTAAAAACTGTAAGACATGAAATTAAAATGATCTTGCTGAAAATATGAATGAAACATGATCTTTAATGTCCCGGACATTTTTTCTCCTTCATTGATGGAACTGTGGAGTGGGAGCACTCACGCTCGCAAGGAAAAAGTAAAGTGAGCCTGTAAAAGCTTTAGGTAGCCTTCAGAAAGTGTTGGGACCGTGAACAAAGAGACGATCACAGCTCGTAGATGGTAAATGTAGCAAAGACTCTTTGCACATTTGCACGGGACTGGTGCTTTCCTCACATCCTAACATTCAGCAAACAGTAACATTTGGCATGGAGATGTTCTTCCTTTATATCAACAGTCTGGCTTAATCCCCGCTTTCATTATTTTCCTATAATCTCTTCCTGTTGGTGCTGTTTGTGCAGTGTGGCTTCTTTGGCCCAAATTTCAGTTCAAATTTTGTCACTGTTAATAATTGATCCTGTGGGGTTAACTATTCGCTGGCAGAGGCCAAAGCAAATTATCTTTCCTCGAGTTTTCTCTAAAAATAGGCCAGGCTTCATATTCTCTGCCAATTTGTGCTGTGAGTTGGTCATTAGACGCCGTGCAAGTGGGCCGATCAATACAGCTCATTGATCCGTTCTACCAGGTGGTGGAGCGCAGCAGCGGCGCCCGAGTGAATGAACGGCCCAGAAATCAACATCAGCTGCTTGTGACACCGAAGGTCGAGCTGACGACGTCTTTGTTCTCTCTGCATTTCTTCAGTCTGTTATGATGCGTTTCTTTTTCTCGGGTGTCGTTAATGTTGTATTTTAGTAATAATTACACTCTAGATTTAACATAAATAAATGAACATGTGTCATTAAAATTGAAGTAATTTCAAAGCATGGCTTGAAAAGACTTACCCATTAATTCTACAGTGTAGCACACATTTTACTACAGGAATCCCCCCCCCCCTTTTTTACACAACCTGACATTATTTGTCTGCGTGTTTACCCAGCAGGCATCAGAGAGGGGGGCTCAGAGTGACGCTATGTACGAGGTGGTGAGTCTCCAGAGGGAGATGGAAAGAAGCAATGAAGAAAAAGGACGCCTAGCATCACCCACTGAGGAAGAGGAGGCAGATGAAGGTACTGAGGTGTCTCTCTTTCGCTCTCTTTTTGGCTCTTTTGGCTTTAAATATTCGTTGGGCCATTCAAATGCAGTGTGAGACGTCTTTATTTCTCCTTCTGTCAATGACGGTGTGCTTTAACTCTATATTCCAAAAATGGAAAAAATGTGCCCTTTGTTGTTGAAGTCCTTCGACATGTTGGTGTAGCTGCACGTAACGATGTGTAAGTCCAAACTGACTTTTACCAGCCACACACTCGACGTGTTTCTGTGGCAGAGCCTTGTTCTTAAGTTGAATGTTTTATAATCATTTGCAAAGATGCATGGACATATTGCTGTATAATAATGATTTATATAGCGCTTTTCTAGACACCCAAAGCGCTTTACAATGCCACTATTCATTCACTCTCACATTCACACACTGGTGGAGGCAGCTACAGGTGTAGCCACAGCTGCCC
>NW_005187451.1:2499517-2531986 GCF_000239375.1 Pundamilia nyererei
AGACGGACAGAGCTGGGGATCGAACCGGCAACCTTCTGGTTACAAGATGAGCTTCCCAACCCCCTGAGCCGCGGTCTTCCAACGGAGCTGTGTGTGTTTGAAAGTGTTGATACGGGTCCTGTGGGGATGTGCGCGGCAAGCCACGTGATTCTTGTGATGCAACACATTTTATATACTCGTTACATTGAGACCAGTGGGAGGCAAAGATGCATTCTTTCTCCCTTCCTCTTCCTTCTGGCCATTGGACTGCAATGGACCAAGATGTCTTTGGGATACCTTGGCATCCACCAACACGTCTGAAGGACCCTGCCTGTGCAGATGATCAGCTCTGTTGGCTCACATCTGGAAGAACATGAAGACCAGGACATCAAGCTTGGGGCAAGAGGCAGCCAAAGTGGGCTTGGAGGTCAGCGGGAACAAGCGGGGTCATGAGGATCAGTGACGCCGTTATGGAGGATCCCATTATGGTAGGACAGCAACCGCTGGAGGAGGTGAACCAGTTAACCCACCTCGGCCGTAACCTTGCAAGCGCGCAGATGCTGATCATGACATCGTGTGTCAGATCGTGAAAGCAGGTGCGGTCTTCCAGCAGCTTCGGCTCATCTGGTTGACCCCAAACATCGATCTGGGGAAGAAGATTCGTCTGCTCGTTATACCTACCGCGATCTACGCTTGTGAGACGCGGAAACCATCAGCCAAAATCGCCAAAAGACGCGCAGTCGCCCTGCCAGAGAAATGGAGGCGAAACAGCAGAAGCATTAATGACACCAACACTGGCTGTTAGACCCAGTGGTCCTCAAACATGACCCAGTTTCAGTTCACTAATATAAACAGGACTCGCATTTCCACCTGAGTGCTGTTGGTGCAAGTGTCGCAGATTAGGCCTGGCTCCAATTTAGACCACGCACGTCATGTCGGTGCTGATTTGGAAAATGACACGAGCTCGCATGTGCAAATATCCCCCGTCCACACATTCTGATGTCGTTTCTGAAGTACTCTTACTTCTTTGCAGCCACAATTTATTCAACGGCCAGCATCTTCATCGTGCTCCTTTTAGTAATGTAGCAGATGCTCGGCAGCAACGGTAACTCATGGCTCTGCATTGCTTTGGAAAGAGCACTCTACTGTAGATGCAGATCATGGATCTGGTCTCACTCCTTACACTCCCACTAATCTCTCGAGTTTACATGTCAGTAGGTTCCATCTGCACGGCAAACCAAAAACGTTTTAATGTAATACAGTTTTATGTGATTTTACTCTCCCACTGAAGGAAAATCTATGCTTCTAAATTAAATCAACTTCTAAACACTTCAGAGCTGCCATAAAACATGACTTGATCTCATCGTCTCCGTCCTCTCTGCTGCTGATGTAAACGCTTCTCTACTTTTTCTCTCCCCTCCTTGAACAGAAGACAAAAATTGTATTTCCTGTGTCTGTCTGCCGACTTGTTGAAGCCACCCTGGCATCTGGTGCTGTGAGAGCCTTTGAAAGGGCCTTTTTTTATATAACGCCCGCTTCTCCCCCAGAGCTGAAAATTGGAGGCGCTCGGGGCCGTGGAGGTGGAGGCCAGCCCCATTGTGTGCAGAAATGAATACAGTCGGGTGTAGATGCCACTGCTGTGTGCCAACACGCTCCGTTCACGTGGGCACCCCCACAGCCCTCCCTACAATGTGGACAATGGCCCCAAAGCTGATGTGCTTTTCTTTCACATCATACTTTGTCTGTGCATCAGTGTGTGTGTTTATCATACAATCACTTCCCATTTTTATACATGTTCCTTTGGTTTATCACAGAGGCTTGATTTGTTCACTGCACTGCTGTCATGTTAGATTTGTAGTTCATTAGAGTAAAAGATGGAATTTAAAACGTCTTCATGCTGTTAACTGGAAATTTCTGCTTGCTTTAACATAGACAAACCAATCCATTAGTGCTTTCAACATGACATGAATCCCACAGTCAGTGTGCAGCCCCTTCTGCAGATTTAAAGGTAAAGGTAATGGCCTTCGTCTTCAGTTTCTTTTTATTTTTTATCAGCGAGTGCGCCGGCAGTTGGAATGCATTTGCGCTTCCTGGCCTTGGAAAATCTGAGGACAGAGGTAGCTGCTTTGTGCTGCGTCTGAGCCATTTGAAAGGACTCATCAAGCATTTATAAAGACCTGAAAAGCTTCTGCTAAAGGCTTTGAGGACATATAGGAGCAGCGGTGCAGTCAGTGTAGTGGCTGCACGCTCTGGAAGAAAATGTCAGCCTGACACTTACCCTGTCCGGCGTCAGGCCTGCCAAAGCATCCTGTTATTTTCATCTCTGTGATATCATGAAGGAAACTATGACAGGTCTTAATTTTTGGACACACAGTGGGACTCATCATCATTAAGTTGATGTTAAGTTTTGTTTGGTTCAACGTTAATTTTACCTTTTTAAAAAAAATTATTTTCGAGGTAAGGAAACAGCATTTTTCTTTTGCGGTTTTTAGCTTTGTCCTCTCGTTTTGTTTCTAGTTCCCCTTTAAACAATATAAAACTGTAGGAATAATCATGAAGGTCCATAATGAAGTAAGGCGCCCTCTAGTGCCTGCATCTGTCAGCACCTGTTTCTGTGCAGCATAGTCACTGACGCCACGTCCGTATCACAACATGCAGTGTGGATCTGTGCATTTGCTCTCGTGGGTGCTTTCTGTGTGGGGATCAGTTCCTCTCTCCAGCAGCAGAGCAGGCCAGACAGTCAATTAGTGCTTCTGCATCTAAACACAAGTGGTTCGCCGTGCTGATTGCCTCTTGTCTGCCTCACGAACCATCAGGCAGAAGAACGGCAATAATGGAAGGTGTAGGCGCTGCACAGGCACTCCTTCCTCCATTTAAACTGTGAGATCGATATTAACAGGTTTGAAAATGTGCATTGCGTATCAGAGTAGCTTAATATGGATTTATTAGTTGGGTGCAGATATCGGAAAGAATATCTTATCTGCCTGGCTCTTGCACAGCAGTCACAGAAACGGTCACGGCTCTCCTGGTAGGTGGCAAAATGCTCGAATGCAAACTGTCCTGCTCCCTCTGTGTTTATTAAGTGTTGAGTGACTAAAGGACGACACACTCAGCTTTACCTGGAGTTAAAGGTCAAGATGTTTGTCTCTCTAACTGCATGCTCAGGTATACAAGGGTATACGTGCTCCTAACACACATTAATATTGCTTTACTAGCTCATCGGTGCGACTGTAGTGAAGTGAGATGAACCTAACTCTGGGTACGACTGTTTGCGATCCTCCTCGACTTCTCAGTTGATTGCAACTCTCATTACTTTCTTTCTGTATGTTACACGTTAACGTGACCCGTGGATTGCGATGGATCGTGAACCTCTACGTCACCGCCGTCCTGTTCTGTGTCTTGCAGATAGCGACAGTGAAATTTCCAGTGGAACCGGCGACGTTTCCAAAGACTGTCCTGAGAAAATCCTCGAGTCCTGGGGAGGAATCCTCAATAGATGGTGAGGCAAAATGTGAACACACTGAGACCGAATGACAAAATACGTGCAGTGGCACTAAGCAGTGGAAGAAATGCACCATAGCGATCACAGTATCCACGATTCAACTGACCCAGCATGACAATAGCTGGGTGGCAGTCTGCTTTAGCTGAGGGCTCCTTCCACAGCAATGAACCTTCATCTGTAGCTTGACTCGTGCTAAGATTGTGATGCAGGTTAAAGAAAACTCTCGATGATTGAAAAATGGGTAAAACTAAAGGAAATTGGCAGTTTAGGCTCATGTTAAATCCCAGTTTTTATTGATTTTAAAACGTTAAGCTTGATTCGTACAGCCAAGTGTTTCCAGCTGGACTGACTGTAGCTTTTAGTTGTTTGGTCAGATATTAACCAAAGTGCAGAACATTTAGAATCGTTCGCACCTCCTTAAAATCAGAAAAGTCGGCTCCACTTTGCCTCATACACGGTGTGATTTCCACTACAGCACCTTGACTGTTTTATGATCCCAGTTCTTATGGATTACCTACTCGAACTGCAGCTGAGACATTTTAATGAATTACCCTCGTCTTTGTCCCCACTCAGATGGAGCGAGCTAAAGCGCGGCGCCTAATAGAACGGCCAGTTTAAAAAAACAAAGTTTTTATTTGTTACTTTTTTTAAATTAATGTGTTGCAACAAAAAGCGTTTGTTACAGTAACTGCTGCTGATAAATTCAGCTTCAGACGCAGTCGTTAGAAAGAATAAGAGACGCTTGGTGCCGTTTTCCTTTCAGCTGCGTCGACATCATGAAGTGAGTTTTGTTGGGGAAGTGCATTCATATGCCTTCAATGAATGTGTCATGAGAATATTTCAAGCATCATTAAAAAGAGATGACAGTGTATTTTTCTAAAGGAGGATTTTTTGTTTTTTGGGAGCGTGGCACTGATGTGCATCAGCAGTGGCGCACTTTCTGCTGTTAGTGAAATAGTTTCATGACACTCGATCACTGCTGTAATAAAGCAATACATCAGTAAACTGAGTGAAGCTGAGTTATTGTTGTTGTATCTTTATCATTAAGATTTACACTTCAGAAGGTGCGAAATTAAAGCTCCTGTCTTGTCACAGCAAAGAAGTGATTGTCAAAGAGCTGCACGTAAAGTCAAAGTTCAAGTGGCCGAATCGACATTGTAAAATAGTGTGTGTGTGTGTGTGTGTGTGTGTGTGTGTGTGCATCAGGCATGGGAACCTGTCCACTCGCCCGAAAGGTTTGTCCTCATTGGTCCGCAGCGGCATTCCTGAGCCACTCAGAGCTGAAGTCTGGCAGCTGCTGGCTGGTTGCCACGACAACCATGACCTGCTTGAGCACTACCGCATCCTCATCACCAAGGTAAACGCGCGCACACAGCAGGGATGGACAGCTGCTAATAAGAGTGCATTTCTAAAAGAAACACTGACGTAAGACTTTTCTACCACATCCTCACCTGAGGGCCGGCGAGGCGGCAACAAATCCACGCTTTTCATTATATTTGACCCTAAGATCTGATGTCGGCACATTCCTCCTGTGAATATGAAACATTGAGAGTGTTTTCTTTGTGTCGATGTTGTGCTTCCACGCTTTTAGCTGTAGCCGCCATTTTTGCCGTGCTTAAGTGAAAACCAGACGGCGGGTGTGACTTGTTACGAGATCTCGTCACTGCGATGAGAGTGAATGAGGAAATGTGTTTCTGTACTGCGTACAAATCTGCGTCTCACCAACGCTTTTGTTACAGCTGTTCCTCTGTGCGTCAAATCGGAGAAGGCTGTAATTTAGCGGTGACATTTAAAGGCACGCGGCGCCGTCTCGGGACTGACGGCTCGTGCTGCCCTTTGGCCTCCCACGGAGCAGGAATTCAAAGTGCATTTTTGGACCTGTAGTATTTAACTATTGCTTGTTGTTCTGGCTGCGTTCAGGTATAGCACACGGGCTTGCACAAAACTTTTAGCCGCAGTGTCACACTGGAGGAACGGCTCTCCAGGCTCTCTGAAGGTCCTGTTTCATAATGTGCCATTTAACTGTGGCTTTATTTATATACTTCTGTTATAGTTTCATCTGATCTTTCTTAACTTCTTATAAACGAGTAAGTCGAGCGCCCAACTGTACCTAAACGCGGCGGCAGAAGGATGGAGATCTTCAGTTTCATTGGTAATAAAATAGTTTTTTCTCTTTGCAGCACAGAGGCCAGTGAAAGCACCTGCCTCAATCAATAAGCACTAACAGAGAGAAAGCAATAGGGGTGTCGACATGAAGCGTGGAAAATTGAGCCAGCAAAGAGTGTGAACCCACAAATATTAGGTTTTAGTGACTGAAGGGAGAAAGGGAACGCGTGCAAATGCCAGGATAGCGACTTTCACTGCTGTGTGGATATCTCTGGTCCTCCTTTTTCTGTTATCGTTATTCCTCGTCTTTCTTTTTCGTCTTCTGTAGGAACCGTCTTCTTGCTCTTCTTAGATTTCCCTGTGCCCCTCTCCGTCTCTCCTATGCTCCTGTTACATAAGACTAAGCTTCTGTTGTTCAGCTCATTGCGCTGGCTTGGGCACGCCCACATCTTCTGTCTTGCTGGAGTAGTGATGGTATTGATAGGCGGTTGGTCGGGCTATTAATAGCTGCACCAAATGAATGGAACTGAGGGAAGATGTAGCGGGGAGGGAAGAGGCAAAGACCAGCAACATGAAGGTGATGTGGAGCTCGTTTATACCTTTAATGCTCAGCACCGTGTATCACCAGGAGCCGTGTTATGGACCTCTGGAAAAATCTATTTCGAAACCACTAATCTACTCAGCATTTAGCAGCATGTGACCCGTGGCGTGCTCGTATAATAGCGCGATACTTGCAATACACTTAAGTGTTGCGCTGCTCTCATTTACAGTCATCACACACAGTCGCAAATGCACACTGTGGCCTCGGGGCATCTGAGACATTCACAAATAACTTTCTGGGCTGGCGCAGCGCTGTGTTTGAGGTCGGGAACGGCGGGTTGCTGGTGACATTTGAACAACCTTTTCATGTCCCCAGAGCCGAACAAGCCCAAGGTGTGCCGCCACGCTTGAACCCACAGCTTAAAAAAGCTCAGCCAGCTATTTCCAGTCCTGCCATCCCAAAAACAGACGCCGGACTCGCGTCTTAGCTTTGAAAGCTGTAATGGAAGCATGGAGGGAAACTGTGCACAGCAGGCAGGACCTCAGCGTGACCAGCGCAGGACAAAGCTGCTAAACACTGACCTGTGAATTATTCATTCATAGAAAGGCACCGAACTCAATCAAGCTAGCTTTGCAAAAGCAGTTTGTTCCACTCTAACTTTGTTACTGACTTGTAATTCAATTATAACTATTTCACTTCAGTTTTATTTCTATAGCATCTAATGACGGTCACCTCTAATGTCGAGCCCAACATTTCAACAAAGTCTTGCACCTTGCACCCATTTTCCTTAAAAAAACCAAAGAGGGTGGACAGCTGAGGACTTGCAGCGTGTATAACCTCGTCTGTGAAGACGAGCTTTTTCTGTGTGTCTTTCATTTCCCGGATCTCACCTGGTTTCCTCCCAGGACTTCTAAGGTGCTTTCCATTTCAGTGAGCAGCCAGCTTAGTGATGACATATAAAGTCTGTGTGTAATCAAAGGTAGCATCAGCCAGGCTGGAATAATACTACACCCACGCCTAATAACGCTCATAAAGATACACGGAGCACAATGTACATAAGAGAGGCTGCCATGGTAACTGTGAGGGTCAACAGACTTTTCTTTGCTTGAAGTTATCGCCATGACAATTCTGTCTCCTTTAGCCTTTGTCTCAGTCTTCCTTCGCCTAATGAGTTGGTGTTCTGCCTTTGAAACCTGCAGTAGTTGTTTATGGATTTCACATAGTCACTGTGGCGACCGCTGCACGGTGTGAAGAGAAATCCACCTCTTATTTCACTAACATTCATTTTGTTGCCATGTGATCTTTAGTTTTCCAGTTTGTGCACACATACAAGCTTTTCTCTCATCTTTTATATATGTTGACATTTTCATACTGACGATAAGTTTTCACCCTTGAGGTTTGAGGTTTCCCATCACTGCCTGAAAGACAAATCCCTGTGGTGGTGTCAGCCAATCAAAGCCTCTCGCACACATTCGTACACGCTCGCCTCGCTGTCCCGTCCTCCTTTATAGTATCTGCGGGGAACAGCTGCACTGCACGTCTGCAGTACAGCCAAGCAACACCGCTTCCTACAATATAGGTCTATTCACAGCACTCTCCCTCCTCGGGTCTGTGTGCCTGTCCATAATGCAGTTTCCAGTCTCCATTCACCGACAGTTTCCACAGTAGGAAAACCGTGGAGGATGTGCTGCCTCTGATCCACAGCGTCAGAAACATCGGTATCATTTCTGTAGTTACTGAAGGTTGGCTAAAAACTGACTCGACGACAGATTTGATGTTTACTGAGGACCCTCTGCCGTGTGTGTGCGTGCAGCTGAAATGGTGTAATCAGTCATGTTAATGTGGTGCCGCTTGGACACGTCTGATTAGATGCAGAATTTTTAGTATTGAGTGAAATTAAGTTGCCATGCCAAAGTGAATAAAATGATTCTGGAGTTTTGCTGGTGTGCAGTGATAATTGCATCGGCCGTCTGCGCTGACACTGATATGACGCCCGCATTAAGGAGATTTAGCCAACCTCATCTCTGGTCACTTCTTTGTCCAGTGCTCCGTGTCTTTGCCTCCACTGCAGTCGCAGCAGCTCGTATCACCTCAATAAATCTGAACGACCTGCAATGAACAGCATTTTCATCTGGGTGTTAGATTCATCTTAAATGTGATTTGTCAGGATACAGCAGTAATGTTGTTTATCTGCAGATTAAGTGAGAAAAACTTAAAGCTGCTCTGGGATGGAATCACTTAGTATAATCAACAAAATCTTATTTCATATCCTTGAACTTCGAGACTCTCAACAAGGGGCGTCCTGTTTAAAAATACCGTTTGCAGGGTTCTGTTTGTAAGAGGGAGAACGAAGTAGTTGTTGCTACTTTATTTTTGTTGTAGGAGATGAAGTGATTAGTTGGTGTGTCCAATGTAAGGAAGGCTTTCGACTCTGTAAACCATCAGATATTGTTATCCACATTGACTTGGTTTAATATCTCCAGTCAGGCTCTTCAGTGGTTTGCCTCATATCTCTCACACAGGAAACAGTGTGTGGTGTTGGATGGGGTTAAATCTCCATATTTAGACTGTGATACAGGGGTTCCTCAAGGATCTGTTCTTGGGCCCTTACTGTTCTCTCTTTTTATCAATAACTTACCTGAAGTCTGTCCAAATATATTTACTCAAATGTATGCAGATGATGCAGTTATATATACGCAAGCAAATAGTGTCCAGCAGGTGGCAAAGATCTTACAGCTGCTTTAGCATTAATACATAGCTGGCTGGAGGACTCATGCCTAATGTTGAACACCTCAAAAACTGTCGGTATGTATTTTTCAAAACGCCCCTTAAACTTGAAGCAGTCAAACATATTCCTGGATGGAGTAGAGCTTGAATTAGCTCCAGAATTTAAATATCTTGGGGTCATTCTAGACCCAACATTATCCTTCAAGAGTCACATAAATAAAGTGTCCCAGGTACTTAAATTTAATAATCGAAATTTTAATCATATACGTAATACTTTAAATATGAATGTTGCAAAAACTTATTTTTACTCAATGATCATCTCTCATATGGACTATTGTTTGACGTCCTGGTCACTTGCTTGTCCAACAACACTTAAAACTATTGAAAACATTTATAAAAGAAGTTTAAAACTACTTGACAAAAAACCGACTTCCCACCACCACTGTCATGTGTTAAAAAAACATAAATTACTGAACTTCAATAACTTAGTGAAACTTAAAAGAGTGTGTTTAATATATAAAGTCTTACACTCCCTTGCTCCACCACCACTAAAGCAGTTCATTAGGCATAAAGAAAGCTCAGACAGGACCACTCGAGCTACAATCCGAGGAGACTTGTTTATACCCCACAGACGGACAGCATTTGGGCAGAACGTCCTTTCTGTCCAGGGAGGCCATCTGTGGAACAGTCTTCCTCAACCCATTAGAGAATGCTCGACATTCAATTTGTTTAAGGCAAAGGTTAAAAACTGGTTATGGACAAATCAAGTGTGTGATCATGTATAAGTTGTATAGTTTTAATGTTTTATTTGGGAACAGAATGGTGTGTATGTGTAAGTTTGGTGATGGAGTTTTTATTATGAATGAATGATGAATTTTTATGAATTATTATGTCTATTTTTATGCTTAAGGACAACAGATGGAAATTAGCCCTTGGCTATAATCTGGTATGTTTACATTCATGTAATTTTTTTTACATTTATGTTCATTAACATGCACTGTCCTAAATAAATAAATAAATAACGGCGAACAGCCTGCCACTTTCTTTACCGCGCTCTGGATAAACCACCAGGCCAAACACCTTTTAATGTAGATATAAACTCCCTGCTTATGCTGGTACATTGCTGTTTAGACTGAAATCAGCAGGAGCCCAGGCATGGAGGAGGGAGGGATGCTGGGAGGCAGTGAAAGGTGAATCAGCCTCCGCCTTTGTTTCCAAGTGGCCCCGCTGGCTTTGTTTTGGAGCAGAATGAATTATTAACGGTGGCCTTCTGGTCGTGTTTTTCATCAGTGTCCACCTCCAAAGGTAAAGAGCGCTGTGATGAGAGATCTCCATTGACTGGCTCCTTCCACAGTGACAGCACAACTGTCTACCTGAACTTCACCTGATCTATTTTAGTGTTTTTAGTTTGACCTGTTTCAGTAGAATCGAGTCTCATTTTGACTCGAGCATACCGACTTCTATATTTAGTCAAATTGTAACACTTTTCCAGAGTAACGGCTAACAACATAGCGTTACCAAATAAATAGTGGATTCAGTATGATGTTATTTCCCACTGCCTGTCTTTGCAACCTCAAGTCAAAGTTAATTGTGCACTTTTTGATAGATGTGCGTGTTGCTCTCAAAGATTATTGGTTCAGTAATGTACGTAGGACTTGATGTCACCTTAAACATGAGGGTTTAGACATTACGCTACTATTAAAGTCAAATACTAAAATGGATTTAATAATCATGATGTCGTAGTTTATCGATTCTAATTACTAATATAAACAGAAATATTTACAGTGAGAAACTCTTACGTTCTGTTTTGATCCCTGAGCTATAATCTGTTTAAAGTCATCAGGTCTGTGCAAGCCTTTCTTCAGCTTTTATGTCCTGTCATAAGCTGCTGCATTACTGAAGAAATGAAATCGCAGGAGCTCCTATTATTATAAGATCATACACATTTACCATTATATCCCGATAGCAGTGTTTCTTGAAGCTGCATCCCCCGTTTTATTCAGGCGATGCATGTTTGTTCTTTCGCTCTGTGTGGCTTTGGCCTATTGTAGATTTTTATTATTATTTTTTAATATAACAGTCTTCAAAAAATCACATGGAGCTGGCTCATATGCCCCACAGTAACCGTGCTCGCTGGCTTATTTCAGTCCACGCCATGGTCGCTCCACTCAGACGTTAATGTGTCGGTTTGTTTTCCAGAGTAATTAAAGTTGTTTTCTAGATGTGTGCAGTGTAACGATTTCCTGTCAAAATGACCACCACTCAATGACTTTAATGGTTTCTCAGTAATATTAACAAAGTTTCAGTTGTGTATGCATCATGCTGGCCGGTTTCTTTCCATCCACTCTTTAGATTAGCCAATTTACTGTCACTTGATCCCTTTCAGGATGCTCCCAACTGGCTGAAATACCTGGCAACTGTAACTAAGGGGCAGAGATAAGTGTGCTAAGCTGTTGGTAAATAAAGAAAAGAAACCTGGAGTCTGTTTGGATCATGCAGAAGATGCATTTTCCAATAATTAAGATGTTTCTTATCATACTGGAGGTTAACTGAGTGTTCATGTACATTATGTACACTTTGTTTGTGGCAAGCTGAGACTGAACACTGTACATATTATGACTCACCGATGTTATGAAATTTGCATTTGAATATTTTTAGATTCAGTAGTTTTTGTTTTTAAATACATAAAGCTGCTCAACTGCAGTTAAAATGTGAATAGTGTATGTTTATGGTATGTGTGCAATGAAGGGCTGTGTGACTGAACAGGAAAGGGGAGAAAAAGTGATTCAGAAAAAGGGCTTCACCTAATAGAAATAGTTTGAGAGATAAGTGATATGTAAATAGGAAATGTATCCAAATGTACCTCTGGGAGAAAGCCAGTCTGAGGCAGGATAATGTGGCAGGGAGCCTCAGGTGCAGCTGGGAGGGGAGGAGGCGGGGCTGTGAGCAGCGAGGAGGGAGTGTGTGCGTGTGCGTGTGCGTGTGTGTGTGTGTGTGTGTGTGTGTGGAGAGAGAGAGACTGGAGTGTGCAAGCTAGAGAGATTGTGTGGTGAGGGAGGGAGGGAAGTGTAAGCCAGTCACAGCATCTCTCCTCACTGCACCAGGGCTGAGGGACTCTCCATCCCCTCGCTTCTCTCGCTGCAGATTTAACTCATTTCCATCAGCGCAGTCATCCCCCCCTTTTTTTGCCTTTCATTTTTACTTGCTGCTTTGGACAGATGCATTGCATTCATATCCTTCAGTGTGCCAGGATCTGAGGAATTATTAATTAAAAACGTGTTGTTGTTTTTTCCTGTTCATCTAAAATAAAAGAGACCATTTTCAAAAAAAGACCGGGACTCCGACTGGGACTTTTCTTCTCTTTATGCTGCGAGAGCGGATTCCCTTTTGTTGTACCGTCAGTGTTTTGTTCAGGCGACAGCTGTACTGACAGAAGAGTTGGATAGGACCCCCTCCACAACACTTGAAAGGACTAAGGCAACTTGGAAAATCTGCGGCTGCATTAAGCACTTGAGGACAAGGTCCCGAGCCCTTCTAGGTGCTGCCAGATTTTCAAGAATACCACAATGAAAATGGAAGTGTCGGGTAAATAAGCCGACTGTCGATTCATTCCCAAACCCCTCTCTGCAAGTGTCTGCGACAGGATTGCTGTGGAGTCAAAGTGATTGGAGCGCTGAGTTATTCAGGTGGCCTCTCATTTCTCCTGGAAAGTCCTCGCGTCTGCCTGCATGGGAGTCTGACATCAAACACTCATCAGCCGCTCGACTCTTACGTTGGTTTGTCTTTTTCACAACTTGCAGTCCAGAACACTGAGAGGCAAGTTTGCACATTTGGATTTAAACTTCACATTGTTGGCAGAAGTCATCTGGACGTTGGGATGCTTTACCTCATGCTGCCTAGGGATGCCTTGTAAACACATTTCCCCTCACCACTGTGTGTGCTGAGAGAGCTGTGACATTATCTCCTGCGGAGATCCCCGTGTTGTTCTAGCCCGTGTCTGTGTTTTGATTCAGACAATAGCTGGGCATACACGGGCTCCAGACACTGGCCGGAGGACCACCAAAATAAGGGAAGCCTGCGGTTACATAGTAAACACTCTGGCACACAGTGAAACTTTGGATTGTAATAAAGAAATGAATTTAATTATACATCGCTGATGCTTTAATTAAACATAGCGATCACCTAAAATGTGTTTTGGAGCCACAGCGGCACCCAGAAAATCTCAGCTGGTCTTAAGGAGTGAAATAGAAATGCTCCATTATTGTTGGGGCTCTTTAGTGAATCGAGTGGAGCTTTGGACTTCGTGCTTTAACCTTGTGTGATTTCCTCCCTCGCATCATCTTTGCTCTCTGCCCTTGCGAGGACATCTCCTGCCCTCAGCCTCCTGGTGGCAACTCTCATTTAAATCAGACGATGAGGCCACCGACTGCAAGGCAGAGCGGCAAGTGAGCTCACCGCTGGGATACGTGCTGGCCGAAGCTTTAGGTTTACTGAAGGAATGCACTTTCTTCGTGCTACTGACCGCTGCCCACCCACTACTTTCACTGACCATGCATCATTGGAAAGGAGAGCCGAACGGGTTGTCCTACGCTGCTGGCGGCTGCATTGATTTTCCTCCAGTCTGCGTTCATTTGATCGAGACCGAGCAGCGATATGAGAGTAAGGCGAACGAAAGCGTGGGCACGCTAGGGAGCATGTTCAGCTCTGTGAACTGAGATTGGCTGCAGACGCCTGGCGAAAAACAGGAGGGCGACAGGAGAATCTCCAGTTTCGGCCCAGCTGCCTTTATGGGTGACACGCCGCAGTCCTGACCCACCTGGACGGCACCCAGAACAATGAACCAGTCTGAACTGACAACAGACCCTTCCATCACTGCCAACGTCAGCCATGGAGACTTCGTTCCTGGCAGGGCCTCGAACCACTCCTGTCCCTTGGGCTGGGGGCTGAATGGAGGCCTGGATGCTTGCATTCTGGAGACCGCCGTCATCGTGCTGCTAACTGTACTAATTATTGCTGGGAACTTGACGGTGATCTTTGTGTTCCACTGTGCCCCTCTGCTGCACCACTACACCACCAGCTACTTCATCCAGACCATGGCCTACGCCGATCTGCTGGTGGGGCTCAGCTGCTTGGTGCCCACCCTGTCGTTACTCCACTACCCAACCAGTGTCCAGGAGCCAGTCACATGCCAAGTTTTCAGCTATGTCATCTCTGTTCTGAAGAGTGTTTCAATGGCCTGCTTGGCCTGTATCAGCGTGGACCGGTACCTGGCTATAACAAAGCCGCTGTCCTACAACCAGCTGGTGACTCCGTGCCGTCTGCGAGGCTGCATCACTCTCATCTGGGTCTATTCCAGCCTGATTTTCTCCCCCTCCTTCTTTGGTTGGGGTAAGCCGGGCTATCACGGGGATATTTTCGAGTGGTGCGCACACTCTTGGCCCACCTCCGCCCTCTTCACAGGCTTCGTGGTGTGCTTGCTCTATGCGCCTGCTGCCCTTGTGGTCTGCTTTACCTATTACCACATCTTCCGCATTTGTCAGCAACACAACAGGGAGATCAGCGAACGACGTGCACGTTTCCCCAGCCAGGAGATGGAGGCCGGTGAAGGGAATGGTGGCGGGCATCACGGGGGGCACGGGCCGGATCGGCGCTACGCGATGGTACTCTTTCGCATTACCAGTGTTTTCTATATGCTTTGGCTGCCCTACATAATCTACTTTCTTCTAGAAAGCTCCCACGTGCTGGACAGCCCTGCCCTCTCCTTCATAACAACTTGGCTGGCCATTAGCAACAGCTTTTGCAACTGTGTCATCTACAGCCTGTCTAATAGTGTGTTCCGGCTGGGCATGCGCAGGCTCTCGCAGACCATTTGCTCCTTCAGCCACTGTGCTGCAGATGACCGGGACTTTGGCGAGCCTAAACCAAGAAAGAGGGCAAACTCGTGCTCCATCTGAAGCCACGTCTCCCACAGGATGAGGAAATAAGAATCCCAGCATGCTTAGCAGCTAGTTAACTCGTAGTTAAATTGGCAGGGCTCAGTGGGTAACTGTATCAACCTTTTTAGCTGATAACTGTGACATTATCCTGGGCACTGGTAATTGCATTAAAACCCTTTCAAGGAGATGACTGCAGCATCTAAACTGAGATTTCAAGCGAAACGGGCGCTCTGCGGTGGCTTTTACTCTACATTACAGCGAAGGCTCTCTTAGCCTTTACATCTCTGTGCACATCATCGATGAGATCGGATCTACCGGAGAGACAAAACTGTAAATGCCAAAACATTCATAGATATCTCCTCACAAATCAAATGTGACCGTTTCATGTCTGTTAACCTTTGCTAGTGGTTGTGATTCAGAGCAACCGTCTAATGGATGTCTTCATGCTCTTTGTGTGTGTCATCAGTAGATACAGTGTAATCTACAGTTGTGCTCACAGACCTGTTTAAAGGTTCTAAGTGGACGTTTCCATATCAATGTTACACGTACGACAGTGACAGCAGCCGGTGTGCTGCTGTGACAAATACGACGGAAAATGGCTTTGACTGTTTTTAAGAAGTGAGCAGGTGGAGTCAGTTATGTCAGGTGTTCTGCCCCCCCTTGATTGGGTGATCGGTTACAGCTGAGATTTAAGCTAAAGATTTTACGACATGAATAAGTGCTGCTAATCTTAGAAAGTAAACTTAATGTAATTCTGTTCTGACAGTATGCAGATCATATCTCATATACCAAGGGGCTGTGCAGCTTTAGCACTAAAGCCTTTAAATGAACAAAATTGCTTAACACAGTTATTTATTGCTGGTCATCAAATGTCCATCAGTTCAGGTGCTGCTGTGATTGGGCCTGTACGAGATTGTTAAACAACTTTAATTTGACCTGAATATCATCAGCTGATTCGTGCTCCTCCCACTGCAAAGCACCTTATTTCCAAACTGGAACAAAGCATATGTCAGGCTAAGCATAGATTCATGCTATGACGCTTAACTGAAGTCAGTGAAATAGTGCAAGGTCTCCCTCTGTGCTTTGTATTCCACAAGCATCAGAAATCCCCCCCATTGATTCAGCGTTCCTGACGTTCCCATTATGAGTGTTCAGTCAGTTTGATGCATGACTTCATGATTTTGAACCAGCCAATAAATATCTTTTCTTTATACAAATGACAGCTGGATTGTGAACACAGATGAAGATGCAGTATAAGTGTCACTGTCCAGATCTTTTCTTCTACATGAGCTGCTGTGAGGATGCAGATGTTTTACTGTTGAATGTGGCTTTGAACCCACTAACATTCACTCTGGTGCGGGGCCTCAGATGTCACAAGTTTCTTGTGCTTTGAGTGGCTCACGTGAAGGATAGTATTGAGATGACAGGGGCTGGGATTAATGTGACCTGATCTGTTTGTTAACAAATGACAGGGTAAACGTTTAAGGCTATTGGTTGTTTACCTCGTCTTTGTTCGTTGAACTGGTCATCTGGCGGTGCGCTTTATTTTTGCCTCGTCTTTTATTTCTCCCAGTTCTGAAATAGACGTGAAAATCTATATAACTACATAACAGACTGACTCCCACTTTACCACAGCACAGTAGGGTAGGCATTCCACTCTGTATAAAATGCATTTTATACAAACGAGAAAATGAATTTCACATTAATACAGCAGCAGTCTTTAGCCAAATTACCATTTGGCTCCTGTAGTGGTGTCAGCAGTTTGTGGTTTAGGCCCTGTAGTGCATAACGGCCACGCGGGAAACCAGGAGACACAGCAAACCCAGCTCCCAGATACTGTAACTGTCCGATCTACTGCTGCGGGACACTTTGTGTAGGCCAGCGGTGTCCAGCTCCAGGCCTCAAGGTGTCCTGCAGGCTTTAGATGTCCTTGATCCAACACAGCTGATTTAAACGGCTAAATGACCTCATCAACATGTCTTGAGGTTCTCCAGAGGCCTGGTAATGAACTCATCATGTGATTCAGGTGTGTTGACCCAGGGTGAGATCTAAACCCTGCAGGACACCAGCCGGTGTCCAGCAGCCAGGTCATCCCATCATTTTAAGGCTGCTTTGTGGTGTTTTACTGTAGGGCCAGTAAAACGGTCTTATTCTCGCTGACATGTTTGACATGGAGTATGTGAGCATTCCAGTTTAGTCTTTCTGGCCACGCTATAAATTGAAGCTAAAATCACTGTAATGAGATCTTAGACTCTTTTGATTAATCCTCAGGCTGTAGTGTCGTCACCGGCCTGTGGTCAGTCTGAGTTTGTTCCGGAGCAACTAATAATGGTTTATTCATCTAGTTTACTGTAACTGCTGGCAGTGTTAGTTTTTGTTTGGGGTTATTCAAATAAGTGAACTTGGAGGCAGATGCTCCAAAAAAATGAGGCAAAAGTGAAAAGCTGTGGACATGTGTGCAGGTCCTCAGAGGAACCGCCAGCATTCTTCAAAATACTCCAAATACAAAATACTCGATGGTGTTGGATTTCAAATAGTTGCAACTTTAATGCAACGTTAACGCATTATAGATTGTTTTATGTGCCTAAAGGTGTATTTTGTAGGAAAAGTGTATTTTATCTTGAGAATAATTGCCATCACGTGGTCATGCTGCACTTTTTAAAAACATTTCACGTACCATGTGAAACTTTACACATCCGAGGATACGTCGTCACTGCGCTTAGCTTTTTCTTTAAGCTCAAGAGGGTCGAAAATGGGTCGTTTCATAACTTTATCAGCGTTGATGTGATTTCTAACTTCCATGTTCTGCTCTTTGATATCTACATTTCTAGAAATGTCCAAGTGAACTCACTCCAACAGCCATACGATCTGGCATATATGAGGTATAACAGTAGGGACTGTGTCAAATACTAGACTTAAAATATTCGATATATATATATATATATATATTTTATTTTGATAGCTTGTGTTTTTGTATTCACTTTGGGAGCGTATTAGTCGGGTAGTAGATGAAATTATTATGACCTGTAAAATCTTCAATGTGGTGACAAACAATAACACGAAAGCAAAACTCTGTAATGACATAAAATAGAGCAGTTGTCAAAAAGTTTAAGAACATTTAAAGTGGAGATCACAGTTGCTGGTATGAAGATGCACACGTGCTCATGCCTTTGTAGGCTTAATGTAGCAGGTCATGTGAAACGTGGTCCTGGCACGAGGCTTCAGTCAAAGTGCCGAGTGTTTAATAATTTGTGTGTCTGTGTCACACTGACCAAACTGAAGTGGTATTAAAAAATCAGAAGTGTTATGTCACCTTCCTTTTAAGTGCTTTGATAGAAGCTTTTAGTCAAAAGTGTTTAAAGGAAATATTATATATTTATTTAATTTATGTTTGAATCTTTATACAATATACTGCATATGAGTATGTAGTGCGTGTATCTGTTGTTGCTGTACAGCCAAAATAAGTTCTGGCAGGTGTTGTGGACCCGTTTTCGTTAACTCACCTAGGCTGATGTTTGAGTAGGAGGCGAGTGTGTTAAATTGCACAGTATCTATTTTTTTAATTTGAAATTTTGTCAAAAGGTTTTTGCTGTTGCTGCCAACCTAATAAAGGTGAAAATAGTAGACATTGCTTTTGGACAGTGTGTGTGTTTCTGTGTATCGGTAGCTGCATTCACACCCTGCTGAGAGTAGTCGTCATATTTTCTCTGCTCAAAATGTTGCAGAAAGTGGAAACATGGGTTTTTACTTTGGCCGAATCATGTGATTAGCTCACACCTGCCTCAGCAAACATGGGCGACGCTTTGATGTACAAGTCGTTTTTGAAATGTTCTCAATGTGTAATAGAAAGGAAGCCGTGCACATTTATAAATGACATAAATCCAGGACCAGAGGAGGGACAATAAATCTACATCTCGTCTTCTGACTCCTTGCAGAGAAAGAATGGAATGAAAATTGCGACCTAGTGCAACACGAGTGACTCTCATCACTTCTGTAATGATGGTATATCAGCTTAAGCTCTGAGGTTGGATCCCTCTTAGTTACACATGTGCTGATCCTTTTGACGCAGGCAGTCAGTACTGATACACCTGTGTGTACATATGGATACAGCATATCCAGCCCAAAGTTATATCTTTAGGCTACACAGCAAACGCAGTAAATGACAAACAGATGAGGTAAAGAGTCATCTGTCTGACCTCTTTATTCTCCCGACTGATCTCTGCCACAGACTAGTCGTTCTTTTACTGGATAAAACTCCTTCACGTGCTCTGTTGGTGTGAACAGATTTCATATGATAAAGTTGTCTGTCTTAAATCAGCCTTTCAGAGTTATTATGCTTTTAGACTGCGAGTGAGTCTCACCAGCCATAAACCCTGTGTCATCACCTAGTGGACGGAGAAGCAGGAGGAGACGGAGAGCTTTCTGGAAAAAGTCTTGCCAAAGCAGCCGACTGAGAGGAATAACCGATTCGGTTGGGTCCAATGAGAAGTGCTCAGATTACATTTATATTACAAGTAATGAACCAAATATAGTTACCGCATAGAGGCAAACTGCCGCATCCAAACTGACAGTCAAGCCGTGAGCAGCTTCCCAGTCCAGGCCCACTTGATGTTCACGGCCAATGCTATATCAGGAATTCCCTTTTATTTCCACAAATGGTAGCACTTGCCTCACGTCCTCGTTCCCTTTCCATCCTGCCACTCTGCTTCTTCCGTCCCGATTGAGAAAGGACCACCTGACCCTCTTTTGAGGTGGGGAAGTCATAATTGGAGGGGAAACCAGTTCCTGTCTCTGTGCGCTAATAGCGGAGCCTCGCGGCAGTCACCAAAAGCCTTTGATGGCACAAGGAGGGGCACACTTAGACACCCACACACCAACACTCGCTCATACATCTTGTATTGCCTCCATTTCTCTTTGAAAACATGAGATCCAGCTGATAGATGACAGCTAGTCATAGCCAGCTATAGCAGTCCTCAAACTGTAATTCATCCAGTGGGAGGTTAAACCCACATCATTATTGGATTTGTTGTCATTTGGGGGGCCAATCAAGATTCAGTCCATCAATAGTTAATCTCAAATATTTGACTAAATTATTTTTTTAAAAGTTATCTGAAGGGAAGCTAATAACCGAGGACATCCATACAATGCTTCATGGCAGTCCGTCTACCTGAATCGTTTCAGCTGCAATGACTGCTTGATTGTGTCACTCCTCCGGTGCTCTCATAGCTTCCTAAAATGGTTTTCTTGATACAGATTTTCTAAAGAGAAAATTTTAATAATAGAATAATAAGGTAAAAATATGCCGTCCCGTACTCTTCCAAACCACAGTAAAGACTACGGTGAACTCCTGTGATGTGCAGAGAGGTGCGGGCTTGGTAACCGCCACGCTTGAGAACATGTCCTTTAACTCTAACACAGATTAACTGTGAACCAAAGGAAATAAAAGATCCCCCCGTGATTCAGGTGCTTGTAGAACTACCTTTAGCAGCAATAACGTGAAGTAGGGTTGGGCGATATGTAAAAAATCGCCGACAATCATCAGTCGAGTAATCGACGATGGGCGATGTATTTGTGCATGCGCAGACTTTTTGATGGGCGGAGCAATGTAATCATGCACGTTCTGATTTACAACAAGCACTTGGGCGCACTCTGAGGAGGGGGCACTTGCTCGCAGATGAAAGAGGGTGCTGTTAAAACAGCGCTAATATTATTTTCTGTTGACTGCTTCTATTAGCTCCGTCATTATTAGCAAACTTACTCGTGGGCAAATGAATAAATCGCCCCCTGTAAACACGATCGCCGGTGGGCTCAGCCTATCATCGATAGTCGATATATTCATCCAATCGCCCAACCTTCACGTGAAGTGCTGCGGACTGGACTTTGACACACCTTCAAACATCTTCAAATCATCAGATCTCCACCAACAGCTGGCGTGAGGTGTTTATGCTGTTTGATTTTCACCAAAAGCGGTGCTGTGCATTATGGACAAACAAAGTTTTGTGGTTTGTTAAGAACTTAGCAAAGCTGAGCCATGCTGCCGTGTTCTTCTAGTGTGGACGCTCTTTGCTGGCAACTCTTCCAAACAAGTCACAGTTGTTCAGGCTTTTTTCTAACTATACTGTCGCAAACTTTAACTTTTAACACGCTAACTGAGGCCTGCAAGCTTGTTGCAGCTGCTGCCTCTTAATTCCTGTGGAAGCAGTGAGGGTGGCCTGAGTTTCTTCAGTCATATCGAGGACAACGCTGATATATTAGAAAGCATCTGCAGCAGTGACGACATACGAGTGCCTCTCCGGTGAACGCGCGTTTGAGGACGTGACATTTAATCAGAGTATTTATGTAATTGTCATGGTGACAAAATGGTCAGTGGTTCAGTTCTCACAGAGGACCTGATTCTTGTCCAAGTGCTCCAGAGCAATAAACAGAACACTTAGCTACCCACTCGTTGCAGAGTGCGCTGGATGGGAACATTGGAAATGTCTAAAATGTGGACTCACCAGCACTCTTCATCCGATGCTTTTAAGTTCACAATTCGATTCCACCTTTGGACCCGGCGAGTGCCACAGGTACACTTTTGTCCATCAGTTGATTCTTTGCTGAGAGCTTTCTCTTCCATCTCGTTTGAGTGCTTTGAGTTTCCCTGCATTGGTTTCACTGGATGAAAGTAACGATCAGCATTTCTGCAGGTTTTTTTCCACCTTTTGTATCTTAAAATCTCACCTTAGCCTTGAGCACCTGTTTATATTTGTGTGTCTGTAATGGATCTGTGACGTGTATACTCATGCATGTATAATACCGATTAGTAATCATTTTAAAGCTTGATAACTTTATACTGGTTAAGAAATTCAAAACAAGTTTTTACATTTTTTCAGAGAAGAAAATGTATCAATTTGTAACCAATAAAAAGCGATTGTTACATTAAATGGAGGCTTTCTGTAAAACATGCTAACATCTAGATGAATTCTCAACTTTGGAAAAAGGATTAAAGATTTGAACAAAAACTAGGGACACTTTATTAACCACTGAATAAAAATGATAACTGATCTGATAAATACACATTAGAGTTCATTTTTATTAATTTAGTTAAATTGTTACTGTTGCAAAAATGCGAGCTAATTAAAAGTTTAGTTTTCAGATTGCTGTTTGTCAACGACAGTTTATGTTGAACTTGAACGATATTTAAAACGTTGGTACTGTTGTCGCCGACATCGCCAGACAGCTGCCGCTCTCACCGCAGAAACTCTCTTCCTGTTTCAAGTGGATTTTATTGTGACAGGACGGAGCTCGTTAAGTATCGGCGTTGGAAATGCTTTCATCCATTTGTCTTATTACTGCAACGCTAAACTAACATCTGAAGAGGTTTTAAGATTTCTTTTAATACATTCTAATTTAATTTGGCATAATTTCCACTAATATTCCTCTTTTAGCTGTTCAGACACACGAAGACAAACACCTTGACAGACAGCGGAGGACAAACCTGTTTTATTGTTGCCCTCCCTGCAGACCTCAGACACTGAAGCTCTGCCAGAAAACCACTGCCAGCTTCTTTAATTCTCTCTCGAGGCATTTTATCTGAATCAAATACCATAAGCCAGTCAAACTACTCCCTTGGGCCCTCGGCATATTCCTACTCAGACCTGCAGACTTTCCCTGTGTGTCTGAGAGCCTTATCTGGACAACAGGACTGGTTGTGTTGGGCAGGTTAGTAGCGAGAGGCAGCTCGTCTCAAACCATCATTAACACGACACATAGCTTCTCTGCTTTTGTAACCAAATTGTAACTGTGTACGTTTTTTTATGCTACACAATTAATAATGAGTAAATATTAAGCTAAAAGTCAGATGTTGTGACAGATGGCCTGCGCAGACGTTTTACCAGCTCTGGTTTTCGCTTGTCTCTGGTGTGTGAGGAAGCACAAAAAGCTCAGATATAATCAAACTGGTTTGCCAGTATTTGTTTGAAGTATGAGCCTGGAGCACTGGGAATGGCACAGGACATGTTAACCTTCATCTTGGTACTCCCTGGATAAACTGTGGGTCAGATTGTCATGTCTCTGTCTTGGTGTTATACAGCCTCTAACATAACACATGGAAAGGTGCGTACTATAAATGCAGGGGCAAGAAATCACACTACTCGATGTGAAACAAGTGTCTATCTTCTTTCATGGACCCACTAAGTGTTTGACCCACTATGCCACCTCTATCATCCCCCGGGGGTCTTATGTCCCCACATAAGAGGTTCAGCTGTCCTACAGTGAAAATGACAACACACAGAAAATGTCAGATACCTGGGGGATGCACCGAGCTCTCAGTGATGCAGTGTGAGAGGTAGAGAGAGGTGCGTGTCATCAGAGGGGCGGCATCACCTACCAAATCTGTTGTTTCTATACTAGAAACGTTCCAGGCAAAGTGCCACATGACACAAGGAAGTACAGCCAGCCACCTCTCACACATGGTGATCTGTTTACCCAGAATGCAGTTTGGTGGTTTTCACCTCTGCAAATAAAACGTCTAACATCTACATCGATGTTTTTGTCCCCTCCCAGTACTCTGTGCCTTTACTTGTTACAGTGTTGCTCCTGTGACGCGTTTCTAATGAAGCTGAAACATGTTTATCTGCCCTGAAAATGTCTGTTTTTCAGGCTTCAAAAAGGATGAAGAAGCAATATTTAGACATACAGACATACAGGGTAACTCGAAGAATTTTCATTGTATGAATTGTATTGTTTGTCTTCGTGAAACAAATTTCCCTAATGTTTATGTCTAGTTATTTATGGGTACAAAAAAAATTACCAGGTTGGTTTGTTGCAGAGTGCCCCCTGCTGGACACTCGTATGATGTTGAAGGGTGTTTCTGCCGTCTGTTTTTCATATTTTCCATTATATTTTTTTTATTTATTGGATGATGAATGAAAATGATTTAACTGGCTAATATCTCTGCAAGTCTCATTTGCATGGCGTCATAAATCTAAAGTGTTTATCCAGGATAACTCAGGTGCTTGTGACAGATCAGATCGTCTTTGAATGACCTTAGTGATTAAATGTTGTATTTCATAGTTTTGTATTACTACTGCAGTGTCTACAATTCCATAAAAAGAATAATAAACTGCCATTACAATTTGTTATTATACATTTTATTTATATATAGATCTATATAGGTAGATACAAACTATTAGACAAATTAAAGTCCTCTCATAGTATTATCATCGTATTATTTATTGTATTGTTTAATTACCTTTTATTCTGAAAGAGGGTGCTGTTAAAACAGCACTATTATTATATTTCGTTATTAGATATAAAAACAAACAACTATTTATTTATTTATTTATTACTTTAAAAAAAAATTCTGTTTCTTCATTACTTTGTCTTTTCGCTCTGGGACCGTGTGTACATAATTTCGTTCCACCTCATGTTCACATGTGATGCGAATGACAATAAAGCTCCTTGAATCCTGGTTCGGGAGCAGGAACCAGATTTTTTTTTAATTTTTAATCGTTCAACCAAAAAGCTGTTACGTGCGTCAAGTTCCAGTTGCTTTTATATTAAGGCAGCTAATGAGAGCACAAACAAGCAAAAGCTATTTTATTTGTTTATTTTTTAAATAAACTACGTTTTTGAAGTATTTCTTTATTCATAAAGAAAAAACATTAAAAAGACGTTGATGAAAAGTCCTAATGAGGGTAAATGAAACGGAGCTGCAGTTACAGCTGTGCCAGTTTAACTGTGAGGAAAATGAAATTTAGCGTGTGCGCGCACCATGCTCGGCTTATTGAAATGCAGAACCAGCCGCACCATTAAAATGCCACGGCAGCGATACAGACACAGATGAATCTGCAATCTGCCAGGCAGGCCAGCTGTTGCCCCTCCACCACCACCCACTGCCCACCCTCCAGGGAAGCCTCGAGAAACTTCCTCACCAGCAAGCAAGCACAAAGGCCTCAAGGGGAGCTGGGTTTTAATTACTGGGCTGTGTCCTCTGAATATCATATCTCACTGCATCACACGGAGGGAAACGAGGGCAAAAAAGTAATGAGGAGTGTTTGTGAAGCCAGGTACGTCCGCAGAGAGGCAGAGTCATTATTGTTTCCCGACGTCTGGCTGTGTTGTGACAAAGGGCCAATAATATGGTCTGTCTTTGCCTCGCTAACATGTACAATTAGCATCGCTCTTTGGAAGCTCTCGGATACAAAATCTCGGATTAATCAGGCATTTTGGGAGTTTCTTAAATTCATTTCATTCCCTTTGTAACATTTTGCGTTTTCCTCAAACCATAAGGAAGCTCAGTGGAAACAAATGGAAACCATTCTACATTCACAGCTAAAGAAAGAGCATCAGGCTTTATTCTGACCAGGCTTCCTGCAACCAAGAAATGGTCCCATCTTCCTTAATTAGAACAATACTTCTCATTTCATTAATACTAAAGAAGCTTTGCATGATTCAGAGTTAAAAATAATCCTGCTTATTTCATACTGGGCCTCAGTGTGTTTGATAGCTTTAGCTTCACCCTCTCTTTGCCTTCTCGCTGTAAACAGAAGGTTTGAACAGCAGGTGGGTGGGGCTGCTGTGAGGTGACATCACAGAGACCTGAGAGCAGAAAAAAAGCCTCGTGGTTCATATGGATTCACGTAGAAGTACAGTTTACTGCACGTGTTTACAGCAACAGCACGTCTTCTGCCCTGTTTTCAGTGCCGCTCCTTCATTGAAGAAGCTCCATCCAAAGATAGAGGCCAGCTAATATTGTGCCTGTCAGTCACTCAGATTGTCTCCCTGCTTAAGTCATTTCCTCTTCCCTTTATATCTGTGCTTTAGATTCTCCACGTTCTCCTTCTGTCTGGGTTTATGCTGTTAGTTTTCTCACTGCGTCTTATTCAGCTGCACAGTTTTCATCTAAAGATGTAAGTTAATAACAAATGAAATGGTGCCTCACAGTGAAACACATTTCTTTCAAGCAGTCTTGAGGCTCTGACTTCTTATGGACCGTAGTCTGATCGGTTCCAGGGTGCAGCTCTGCAACAGACGGGCTCTTTACCACACCATCCTGCTGCTTCATGCAGCAGCTGTTCCCTAATATGGTGCCGAATGCGCCGCTCCGACAGGGCAGCTCTTTCCTTTGTTGTCTCCTCGTCCCCGTTGGAGACGTCGCTGTCAAAGTCCATCAGATTTCTTTCAACGATCCTCCACCGTGGCTGGCAGAGCGTTAGGATGAGGCCTTCTGAGCACAGGATCGATTACTGGACAGTGTGCAGAGATGCTAACTGTTGGGCCCGCTGGTTTAGAGACTTATTCCCGTTAACGAAGGAATGTCTTTAATCATACAGTTAAAACCAAGACAAATTTAAGTACAGTGATGGCAACATTTAACAATTTGACTGTGTTTCTGTCTTTAGAGTCACGTGTTTGCTGTTAAGAGCCACGGTGAAACCAGCAGGGAGAGCATTTAATTACTGTTTAACTTTCACCATGATTGTACTTTGCAAGATTTCTGAGAGACATTGATTGATTTCATGTTCTGAATGTAGTCTCTAAACCGCGGTTGAGACCTGTGCGCCTCATTTTTCAGCTCTCAGTAACTCAGCTGTTGTCCAGTGTAACTGTCTTAGTTTGGCGTTTATGCCTGCGGACAGAAATAATAGATATTCAGTGCTGGAGTGCCAGGTTGGTGGTACGATCCTCTGCTTTTACCTACAGTCACCGTGTCTTGCTCACTAGCACACTGGGAACTTTAGTTTCTTATAAAAATGTTCTCTGATCTTCGTCAGTTTGAGTCACAACAAGACCAACACAAGCGCACTAAACTAACCGTTCTAGTTTATTTTGCCTTTACTGAACACACCAAGTAATCTATCACAGTCCAGGATGAGGAGAAAAGAGAAAGAAAACCTCCGAGTTCTCCTAAACCTTCTCAGTTTGCTTTCCCTCGGGCTCTGGATACCCTGCAGGCATTTAAGAAACAGTCACTTACATTTTCTCAAGAAGATTGTGCACAACTAATCTAACAAGAAAACGGGATTTTGTTTTCACGTAGCCAAATCGGACTCGTAGCTTTTTAATCAGACATTCCCAGAATTATTGATGAGCAGAAAGGAACGTCGTTCTAGTCCTTGTGTGTGTGACCGAGGTTGTTACTGAAGCCAGCGAGCCTGCACTGAAGTATGAAGGCTTTTGTTTTGTTCTTGAATGAAGGTCAGACTGGATTTTATGAGAAACTTTCATGTTTTATTATTAGTTATGCAAGAAATCGTGTTACAGTAACTGACTCTCACACACTGTGGTATAAATGCACACACACCTCACATCTACCTTTCAGTTTTATTCTGCACGTATGTAAATGATTTATGTCGACCTCGCCGATTGAGCCGATATCGATATAGTGCACCGCCTTGAAATTATTACATCTCCTTTAATGACTGTGCACCAAATACATCCAATATGTGCATATTTAAGGTAAATAAAATACAGTAAAAGGGTATAAATTCCATTTCTGACTTGCAGCCATCTTGTAGTTTTATTGTATAAATATGGAGGGATATTTACATTTGAATCTTTCTGTAATTATTCTCTGCACACATTTTCAGTTCACACGCAGCCTTCATAGCTGCTTCCAGCGCCACCTCTGATTGGCCAGGCTGTCACTTTAGGGCTTAGTGGGCTCTGAGTGTTCAGCTGTCTAAACCCAGCATATTTGGCTTCTGCCTCATCGGTTTAACAAAGCGTGGCTGCCTCTGAGTCGAGGGGTTCACCAGCCAGCACCCGTGGGCTCCTTCCACACCCGGGAGTTGCATAACACTGTCAGAAAAGGAGGGTTACTTGAGAGCTCGCTGCTCTGTAGAACGGTATAATAAGGATGGAGCTGCTTCTGAGATTCTGCATTTACATTTCTACATGTAAAGCATTTAACTGCCACTTTTATCCAAAGAGCCTGACAGTGTGAGAGCAGGTAGGTGGTTCATTATTTCGCTCAAGGACATTTTGACAGGATTTTGTGCCGTTGATGGACAGACTGACTCATGCTTCTGAAGCGAACTGTTGAAGTACTGACCTTGTCATTTTTATAGCCTTACTTCGCTTTGTTCTAACATGCCTCATGTTCAGAAATGATCCGAGGCTCCTCGGTGCCGCAGAAAACCCCACAAAGCCGATTGGTCTGTTCATGGGGCCACGTCGTTCGTTGGTGAGCGACTAATGGAGTCGCCGGCTTCTGCGCCGATGCCTTCCACGATAAGTTTGTTCATACTGTTGGGAAAAAATAATGTAGTTCTAGATCTAACTCAAGTGGCAGAGTAGGGTCCATTTTCTTGCATTGCGATATCAAATAAGCCGTGTTGACACACTCCTGAACGTTGCTACACGAGAGCTGTGTTTACTATAGTAGCTGCAGCTGAAGCAAACTCCTGCTGGGTCCTGCGTGAGAAAAGGCAACTCTGGGCAGTGTTTTCACTGATTGCTCTAACATCTGCCCACACACCTATATACTGTATTTTAGTGCCATTAAGACACTTGTTTGCAGTTATACATGTACAAATTTCAATGCAAGGATACAGACAGCATTCAGTCTTCAATCGAATAGACTCTCACGTTGCTTCCCAACATGTATAACATTATAAGTACGTAGCTCCAGAGCACAGCACACCCTTCTGCCTGATGCGGTGGAACCTTCCAGTGGAGCAGCATGACGGCATTTGTCAAGGTCACGACCCAGTATGCCTAAAGGTCCCCCGGCTTCATTCTTCCCCTCTGACGAGATGCGAGGGGAAGCCCAGACCAGGGAAGCTAACCTGTCAACCACATTTAAGACAAAGTGTGGTGTCAACTCGGTCACCCGGCTCCTGAATCAATAGTTTTCAACCATGGCAGGTGTTTGCTTATGTTACCTTCGAGTGTAAAATGAAGGCCCAGCTCCCATGGCTGTAATTAACATTTAAAACATCCCCCATTAAGCAGCTGCCCTTTTACTGCTTTGCTCCCTAAAGCCATAGAAGTAGTTAAGGATCAGTCATTAAAGTCTGCTCTTTTTTTTTCTTTTTTCATGTATCTTCATGTATTTGTTCTTTAACTACTACCTACCATCCCTTTTGCTCCAGTGACATTTTACTATACACAGAGTTAAACGATTATTTCACTTTTTCTCATATTTATAATCAGTTCGTTTAATGCTGATAACCACGTTGTTACCTGGGCAACATTCAAAACGACCACATTGTGTTCTGATTTATAATACATAAGTTCATTAGACTGATAAACCTGGTTCTGCAGGAGGTTTCTTCCTGTTAAAAGGGAGTTTTTCCTTCCTACTGTCGCCAAAGTGCTGCTCATAGAGGGTCATATCATATATCATATACCATATCAGAGAAGGTACTTTTTCATTTTTCACTGTTATTGGGCTGTTTCAGTGTCCACCTCTTTAGATGCAGGGCGATGCCTACAGAAGCAGAAAAATCCGTATTTATTAGTTTTTGGTTGCAGTCATAGAACCAAAATTATGAAGGAAAGCTATCGTCAGAAGTAGATACTCGAGGCTTAAAGGCCACGTTTGTGTTACAGTTCATCCGAAGCGCTGACAGTTTTTACAGGATGGACTAAAAACCCATTTAAAGTGCTTACAACTAAATTTGTGTATTAAATAATGATTTGAACACACTTGTTTTTATGTCACAGTTGAGCATGAAAGTGTGTTTCTCACAGAGAAAAGCCTCCAGAGCTGCTTCCATCAGTCAGCTTTGTGTGGCTAATGAAACGCTGGTGGATGTAGACAGATGTGGAGGTTGAGTGCAGGTTTGGACATATCAGCAGTTTTTATTTTTAGCCGTGCGTGTTAAGTAGGTAACCTGTTGGAGAGGTCTGAGTAATGGACTGTCTGCCCAACGAGCCCCCAGGCTGCGATTACAGAAGCCTGTTGTTCTTCTCCGGGTACTTGTATCGCTCCCCTCTCTTTAAACCTCTTTCTCGACTTCTGTCTCATCTGTCTCTGCTTGTTTATCCATCTTGATCGCTCCCCGTGCCGTTCTGCAGTGCTTTCTGCTTCTCCTGTTCTTCTCTCGTTAGTCTTTTCTCTTTTTGGTCTTGTTTTCTACCTTTAGTCAGCTTTAAACCCACCAAGGGGCACAAAAATGAAGCGTTGCATGGACACGGTAGTGTTGAATCAGGACATCAGGTCATGTGACGTCTGTTTTTGTTTTGTTTTGCGTGGTGTCAGAAGACGAGTCTGTTTGGTGGGTATTGTTTGCTGCTCTGACGACTGCCCCCCCCCCAATGATTACGCCTAAATTACTGCATTTCTGTTTTCAACAGGCTTTACTGATGAACTGACCACTTCAGGCTCACTAACTCTCTCCTGTGGAGCAGCTCACAAACTTGTGCATGTTCTGATTTCCCCAGAAATCCTTTCTTCTACCTGTTGTGTACACGAACATCTGCAGTCGCCTTCCTTTTTGGGTTACTGGAGGATTACCCGTGCCTAAGAATAGCTTTGACTTTTCTTCAGATGGTGCTCCCACCTTGGTCTTATCGCAGCCGCAGATCCTTCGTCCTACTGTTGCCCCTGTCTGGTAGCTAACAATCACTAGCAGCCTTCTGGATCCCCCTCATTGTCTTTTCTGTTCCTTCTCCTGTGGCAGCTGTAAAAAGATATTCGAGCTAAAGGCGCTTTGGATTGTGGCGATTGCGGTAGCGATGCTGTGCACTGCTTCTGTCCACGCTACACTCGTTGATAACGTCCAGCTCTCTGGTGACCTCGGATGACCCCGAGGTGCCAAAGTGTGCTGGGCTCTCTCCCATGTGGGGAAACACTTTGGGATTTTCCCCATTAAGCATAAAGCATGCCAGTGAAATACATAACAGGTATATAACCACAGAGTCACCCTGCTTATTGTTACGATTCTAGTTTCCTGGGAGGTTTGATGACCATTAATGTTTATGCTACTGTGAGGAATGAGTGGCCTTTCCTCATTGGCTGAGCCACAACTTTGCATTTCATAGAAAAGTAAACCGGCACATAAAGATGTGGACGGTCAGTATTGGAGAAAAGGTTTGTCTTGTATTTTTGCATAGTAACACCGTACTGCTGAAATAGCTTTGCACAGTTGCTCTCTGCACTGAAAATGACAGAAGATGACTCAAATATTTAGGTGGCCATGTGGAGGTGGAGAGGGATAGAAAAGCAAGGAAATGAGGTAGAAAAGAAGACAAAAGAGATCATAGAAAGCAGGAGGAAATAGAGAAAGCAATAGAAGCGAGGTTACAGTGTGAGATGAAGTGGAAAGTACAATATGGAAATAGAAAATGGGAGAAGATAAGCTTGAAAAGCGAACAAAGGAGGAAAGAATTCAAGGAGAGGAGGAAATTGGAGAGAAGAGGAAGAAAGGATATAAACAAGAAGGAAGGACATTAAGCTGCTTAGAGGACGTCCTGCCTTTTTTCTTTTTTTGGTGTTTTTTGAGTAATGAGGCTGTTAATTAGCAGAGGCATGCATGGTTTATTAAATCAAACTGTTTACAACTTTCACTGTCAAGCAGATTCCTGCTGGTCCATGATGATGCTGCAGTGGTAATTACAGTGTCATAAATGGGTTTATTAATCCTGATGGAGTAACTACGAAAATATTCCATTAATAATTATTTTAAAGGTTGTTTTTAACCAACGAAGTTGATGTCTAGTCTTTCTGTGACTGTACTTCAAGAAGACAGAGAAGGATTGCAGCATAAAAACACCAAGTTTCCTCACGCTGTTATTAATTTACCCATGTAATCTTAATGTGTTGACATAATTGGTTTAGGCTACACCAGGTCGAGGTATCAAACCTTCACAACTTTGCAGACGTTCCTAAAGAGCAGCATCGTTTTAAATATTTTTCCAGCCTGGTCTCATATCACACACCCCCTCCTCTACAGAGCTCATTAAAGCGTTACGCTCGGCTGTGCCAGCGGCTTCCATCAAACGCGTGTGTGGTTCATGTATGTTTGGGCATTTTCACTCATTTAACAGAAGACTGTTGTAGGATACGAGCCTCATAATAAGCAGACAGTTACGATTAGCTCATTGATGACTTTAATTTAGTGTTGTAGTTATAAATTCACTGTAATGTGGTGCGTAACTGTGTTTCTAGTGATTTTCCAACATTAGCCAACTCATTCTTTGTAGTGCATGACTTAAAGTCTGGCATGACTTTATTCTCTACATTTTAAATTGCAAAACAGAACGAACATTAAAAAACCATCTGCAGCTCAACAGCTGTATGAAGGTTTGACGCCCCGGGCGACTCGAGGCAGGAGCAAAATCTTTATATAAATAACTGTTTTTTTTATTGTAAACTATTATGGATGAAGTCTGATATTCGGCCCCTGGCCAGTGTTAAACCAAAGCCTTTGCATTTAGATAGTAATGCATCATAAATGTTATGATGACACTGCAAAACTCTGTTTGCTTTGTTTCGTTTAATGTTGTATCACCAGCTTAATGTGTAAGTTAGTCTGTAGGCACTACAGTACATCTGTTATGCTTGTTGAATCAGCAGCCATCATAAAAACCATCCTAACCAGTATAGAGAGCTGTGTAAATCAGCTCGCATTGTAGAAGACTGCTTTTCCTCTTTGAGGTACTTTCAATTCAATTCAATTTTTATTGAATTTATACAGCGCCAAATCACAACAGCAGTCGCCTCAAGGCGCTTTATATTGTACAGTAGA
>NW_005187451.1:2538266-2544191 GCF_000239375.1 Pundamilia nyererei
TGTAAAGCGCTTTGGGGTCCTTAGGGACTAGTAAAGCGCTATATAAATACAGGCCATTTACCCTTTACCATATATGTTGCAGGACTCGGCACAGGAAAGTGTCATCACCCGTGACATCCACCGCACTTTTCCTGCACACGACTACTTCAAAGACTCTGATGGAGACGGACAGGACTCGCTGTACAAGATCTGCAAGGTAAGCCTGACACGTGACAGTAATAAGATCCAGATATTATTAGTATAAAATAAGCTCTTGGTTACAGTAGTGTGGTACTTTGCCTTCTTTATGGCAGAATTGTTTTAAGCGCTAAGCTAAGAGTTAATTCTTGTATGTGTGGTAAAACTAACCTGTTCCTGGAAGGCCGGCCATCATTTTTAATAATCTTTTTGGTCTGGCATGGCTTAGTAGGAATTAGCTTGGCATTTCAATCTGGCTCCACAGTAAATGATTGACAGTGCACACTGAGGCATCGACACCAACCCTTCCTACACGTGACCTACTGGACATACGCACCACTCTGTGGACGGTCATTGATCTTTTCTTCTAATTTCAAAAGTGGAAAAACACAGTGGCTGTTATGTAGGTGGGAGATTTCTTCATATTGCCAACCAAAAATGATTTTTGAGTATGAAAGTCGAGGCGATAAGTAAGCCGTATAATTGCAAAATACTTGAGACTTATTAAGACAACGAGACGAAACGTTGCAGCCTTTGTTCGACGTAATCGGGGATAAACCGCAGAGTTGAAAGGATGTTGGGGCATGCCCTACATGCATGTGTTTTTCATACAACAATATAATGTAAGTTCCAAAAGTAATACAGTAAAATCTTACCTCCATCCATGCATACACGTAAAATATTTAACAGGGAATAGCCACAAAAGGACACCCCTGTAATACGGCTTTGCCTTCTCTCAGTTAAAATGATAGAGTCCCCAGTGGACTTGGGTCCTGAGGTAATTCTCTGTGAAATAACACGGTGCAGACAAAAGCCAAGGTCGTATAAATCCAATCTTAATCTCTGACTGTCCTCCTCTTAGCCTGATTGCAGCTGTGTGCTCATCCAAGATGTTTATGCATAGATGTATTTACCCAACTTTACTCGTGTCCATAGTTTGTTGTAGAAAGACGCAGTTTTTGTAGTTTTGCCTCTGTACACCACCACGGGCTTTAGACCTGTTCCCATGATGCATCATCACAAATGAAGCAGATATAATGTCTGAAGTTGATTCAAAGTGTTGAATTAGGTTCTTATAGCTTCTCAGTGGACTTTAAAATGAGACTCAAAGATTGATTTTCATGGTTATCAAGAGCAGTTTGGAGGAGGTGGGGCCATCAAGTCTGTAATCAGGAGGAGTGTTTGTTCAGCTAAAGCAGGGGTGGGAACTCCAGGCCTCGAGGGCCGGGGTCCTGCAGGTTTTAGATCTCACCCTGGGTCAACACACCTGAATCACATGATGAGTTCATCACCAGGCCTCTGGAGAACTTCAGGACATTTAAGGCTACGTCCACACGTACCCGGGTATTTTTGAAAACGCAGATTTTTCTATGCATTTGCACCTTTCGTCCACACGTAAACGGCGTTTTCGGTCACTGAAAACGGAGATTTTTAAACTCCTGCCAGGGTGGAAATTTTTGAAAACTCAGTTTTTGCGTTTACGTGTGGACGAGGAAAACGCAGAAAACGCAGCGTCCAAGGCGTGCGCATTTTTTGACGTCACACTGTGCGCCACGTTATTGTTTCGGTGTAATTAATTTCTACAATGGCGGACTTACACAAAATACCATTACTGTTAATTTTACTGTCTGCAGTGTTTAAATGCTTACATATACACACAGGACTCTGCTTCTATGCGCCATCTTTGTTTACACTTTCCCACCCAGGCTGACTTCTGATTGGCCAACATTTCTACACGGATAGGGATATAGCGCCACCTGCTGCTTTGGCGTGTTGCTAGCAGCGTTTTCCTTCGTTTTTGGCTTTTACGTGTGGACGGGATTTTTATTTTTATTTTTAAAAACGAAAACGGAAAATCTCAGTTTTCAAAAATACCCGTGTACGTGTGGACGTAGCCTAAATCAGCTGTGTTGGATCAAGGACACATCTAAAACCTGCAGAACACCGGGCCTCGAGGCCTGGGGTTGGACACCCCTCATCTAAACACAGAGGGTATAGAAGTTTGTGCAAACTGTCAGTTAGAAGTTAGACTTGACTCTAAACCTCTTAAAACAGCCTGCCCAACTGAAAATTGTCTGTAATTTCCAAATGATTAATGGAAACTTTAGATTTAACAACCTGGTGTGGCGTGTCCAAAAAATCGGGCTCTAACTATATATAACCAACAGATGTATGACAAACACAGAAACAATGGCAGATGACGCTAATGTAAGAAGTAACCGAATGATATGGAAGAAAATTTTAAGGACAAGTCTCAGAAATGCTCATCATGCAAAATATCTGACGTTCTTCATGAAACAGAGTTACACAGTTACACTTCTCCTGAAGGGCTGTGCTGCAATATAAAGTGGAATCTGAGGTATTTCAGTATTCTGTGTGTTAACATAAAGATTTTGTCGATCTGATTCTTGGTTTTGGGTAAATATGAAATGAGTTTGGTTATTTCTGACCACAGAGGAAAATAAGACGGCTTATCTAAAGCGTATACGCTAAATAACGATGTGGATAAGGCCTCGTGCTCCACCCACACTGGTATGTTTTGCCTTTAAAATCAAAACTAGGTTTAGAGGGAGGAAGAAGAACTCCATGTGTTTTCCTGGCACTGCAGAAGTAGAGTATGGTTGGTCAGCGCTTTGGGAGAACCTGTCAGGAAGGTTTAACATCCAGTCTGGACCCAACTAGGTCAGTGGCGAGCTAGCCTTCATTTGTATGCAAATCCATGTAGATTTGCTGCTGATAAGGTTGGTTGGATCTTCGGGCATGAGCGGGTTACAGGCACAGAGGATCCAGCACAAAGTTTCTCTTCCTCTTTCTATCCTACTCAGTAATAAGACTAACCTTTATTCTCCAGGGAAGGACGTCGTCTCTCCCTAGTTATCGTCAGTTTCAGTCAGTTTGACTGAAGCTATGATATAAAACGCCCAACATTTACTGTTGCGCTGAGCGTGCCCTCTGGAGAAGATCGAGGTTAACGAGCTAGTGCTGGGATTCAAAGCTTTCAGATGCTGGATACAGGAGTGAGGGAATATTTTCTGTTTCCATGGAAATGGGACTTTAACCAAGTGAGGGGAAAGTTAACTTGGTATCATGTAAGCATGGCTCATCAGCCAGATTAATGCGGTGTGTTTGTGTGCACATGTTTTTCAGGATATTAGTTTTTGTTCGGGTGATGGATACTCTGATCAGAGTTTGCTCCTCTTCTAAAGTTGCTTCTTACCTGAAATGAAAACAACAATTTAAACTCATTGGAGCTTCAGACTGTTTGCCAGCAGTGAGGCAACCACACACACATTATGACTTTTATACTATGATTATCAACACATTTCCACCATTGTATACTTCACACGTTAGAACAGAAAAATCTGCTCGTTCGATATTAGGATTCGAGCATACTTCGTAGACGGCAATAATCCCTCTGATCCTATTATCTGCTCAGGCTAACAAATTTAGATTTCACCCACCAGGACCTCCCCCATCCATCTGTCAGCGTGCACTTCTCCCAGCCGAGTAGGGGACGTGTGAATGCCACACTCCATCAAGCATGTCAGCTTGTAGATTACGCTCCAGACAGCTCCACAAGACTTCCCCATTACCTCCACATCAAACCCCAAATTAGCTGAACCGATCAGCTGTGGAGCTCTGGACGTCCACGCTCATTTTTCAGGTGTGGAAACGGGGCGACAGTCTTTGAACCCAATGTTTGACTGCTCCTGTAGTCAGTGTCCAGCCAGCGAATGAGCATCCTGCCAAAATATCGGTGGAAGATATTGAACCGTTATCGTCCTTTTGAGTGATTATAAGAAAACCGGTTTAAAGAGTGTTTCATGGACTTGTAGTTCCCCTCGCGCTTCACCAGCCGAGCAGCTGCTTAATAAAGGGGAGCTTACGCAGTTCTGGGGCTGCTGGCCTCTCAAACATTGAGCTTTCATGTCACTTAAGCACACTTGCTTATAAGCAAAGAGTGCAAGGTGATTGATATTAAAATAGACGCGGTGCCCCTCTTACTGCAGGTGTTGGGATCACCCCTGTGTTAGTGCCGGTCTTCCCGTACACCTGTAAGCAAACCAGAATGTAAGCTGTCCAATCGCTCTTTTCGCTCGAGTGTAATTGTTTTAAGTCACTTCTTGTTTACACGGTGAAAAGCCTGTCTATTGGCTCATTAGCATGATTGGTGGGGTGTGTCAGCTACCAACCGTTTTGAGACATTGCCTCTCCCGAATGGTCATCTGAAGGTTATTCTGAATCAGAATCAGAATCAGAAAGGGTTTATTGCCAAATGTTGAGCAGGTTTACAACATTAGGAAATTGCTGCAGTGCTTCAGTGCAAACATACTGTCATAAATTGCGCTTAAATAGACATGAAAAAATAAAAGTAAGAATAAGAATTAAAAGTGCTACGTAGAAAGATATATGCATGAGTGCAGGTGGTGATCAGTGCCAAACATGGAATGATGCAGTGACACAGCGTAGGGTCATGTGTTAGTGGCGGGGACAGTCATACAGTTATTGTTCATGAGTCCAACAGCAGAGGGGAAGAAACTGTTCTTATGGCGAGAGGTTCTGGTGCGAATGGACCGGAGCCTCCTGCCTGAGGGGAGCAGGTCAAACAGACTGTGTCCAGGGTGAGAAGGGTCAGCTGAGATTCTCCTGGATCAGTCACTTTAGTGACTAACTAGCCAGCTCTCATATCTACTGTAAGACATGTTTTGCATTTTGTGGAAGAAACACTGTGAGTGTTTGTGCCAAATCTGAAGAAATTCTTCAAAGGTCAAAGGTGCACGCTGACCTCACATAAGATGTTATTAAGCCACCGTGCAAGATTTACAGTAATGGTGACAGAATTTTACATAAATGTAAAACGATAAAGTCATTTATAATTAGGGGAAAGACATCCATACAACAGTGACTGCAGCCGGTGGGTCGTCTCTCTTTCTGTGGGTTTTGTTTCTCAGCCTGTGAAATGAGTTTGAGCACTCTTTTGGACAACACCAGCTGGTTCAGGTTTAATACAATATGACCTTAAATTTGCAGAGCCAGTTTGAAATGACAGTTTTATGCAATCCAGACTATTATATACTCCGCCCTCGTTTGAGAACAGGCAGGATTCTCATTCGCTCTTAAGTTATTGGTAAATGAAAGAGATTCTAGTATTTTAAAGCTGCTCATGCATTTTGGATGTATAGAGTTAAGTTTGGGGGGTTTAGCTCAGCAAAACTGTAATGCCGTGTATACATGCTGGTGTTCTGAGACTAACTGGAGATGAGCGAGGCACCAAGCTTTGAAGATGAAGTGGTGTATGATTATTTGTTAAGTGTTTTCACTAAAACCAAATGTTACCAGTCCATGTAGTCACAAGAAACACACTTTTCAGGACAACTCGGTGATACTTCAGCGTCGTCCTGTAGCTCTGCTTATGTGTATTTTAACCTACACTTGTGAGTTAGGTACAACTTCCCCCCTTTGTCTTTTATTATTTGTGGCATAGATTCAAAAAGGTGCTGGAAACATGATATGATAGCCTCGCGTAGTTGCTGCAGATTTCTCAGCTGGAAAATCCATCAGATTGGTTCATTGTGGTCACATGGGAATGGACGCGGGCAGCAACGATTCTCTGTGGTGTTTAAATGATGTTCAGTTAGTACCAAGAAAATACACCCCACACCATCACCAGCCTGAACCGCTGATACAAATCAGGATCCAGTCTTTCATGTTTTTACTCTAAATTGTGACGCTACAATCTGAATGCTG
>NW_005187451.1:2544424-2554640 GCF_000239375.1 Pundamilia nyererei
AATCTGAATGCTGGAAGGTGATGTAGCACCAGACTGACGCTGGTGGCTCAGAACAATGTAAGCTGCTCCATAACACACTGGGCTTGTTCAGCTGTGGCTGATGAAGTTGTTTTATGGTTAATGCGAGCAGCAGGCTGCAGCACAGTACAAGAAATGATCTTAATAAAGGTTTTAACACTACGCTGTTGCATTTTGCATTTTAAGCAAACTGACTCAGATACTCGTGCTGCTGATGGGAGGAACCTAATGGAACTGGTTTCTGTCTTTTGTCATTTGCTGTTTTCCTGCAGGCCTACTCGGTCTACGATGAGGAAATTGGTTACTGCCAGGGTCAGTCGTTCCTCGCTGCTGTTCTCCTCTTACATGTAAGTAAACTTCTCATCCATCCATCAGCTGTTCACTGTACATCAGATGATCCAACGCACCAGTTAGCACTGTTTGCTAAACACATGCTTGTGCTCATGCATATTCATTTATGACTTTTACACAGACTCGTTGTGCATTTGCAAAAGAATTTGCCTCCAGTGTTTCTCCCTGGCTTTCAGAATAAAAGCTTTCTGTCGCTGCTTAAATGTAACCTTGATTCTCCTACATCTGCAGATGGCACTCAAACAAATGATCAAGGTTAACACGAGCAGCGTGCTCCTGCACCGAGACTTTACTGTCTCTACAAACAGTTTCCTGGCTTGTACAAAGTATAATAAAGCAGCAGGGTAATATAACACACTGAATGAGATGATGTGGATGAAGAGAAGGAGTGAGAGAATCGATTCCTTTCACACACACGTTCAAGGTCACAAATCCATGTTTATAGTACCTGCATGCTGTGTGTAAAGTGACTTTGCACAAATATTACCTCAAATTTGATGTGAGCAAGTTTTTAGAGGACACATGAAGGACAGACAGTGGAGTTGACACATGGGGTAAGAGAGCTGTGGAAGTTTGGTCAAAGTCCAAATGGCGAGGGCAGCAGAGGTTAAAGAGGAGTGAGATGTCGTGGGAGAGAGGAGTAGGGATGAGGTCGGAGAGATGTGCACAAGAGCTGCACGTTTGTTGAAGGGATGTGAAGGTGAGGAGCTGACTGCAGAAGGAGGACACAAGGAAAAAGTTATAGAGGAGGAGAAGGCTGTAAAGATAAAGGGGACAGCAGCAGTGTAAGAAAGAGGGGTTACACAGGAGGAGGAGGAGGAGGCGGCGTGTAATAGAGGGAGGAGGGAGAGGTTATAGAGGAGATGTCAGGAATATTAATAGAGGCTCAGGTTTACCTGCAGGAGCCCATTCAGTCCCAAACACATACTGTCACTCTGATTAAATATCACCTCACAGTCTGTGAGAGCGTGCACGTGAAGGAGAGAAGCCGTGCACACACCGAGAGACGAGCACAGCGTTAAGCGTTCTCTCCTGCTCCTCGTCTTCACACATGCACACACATGAAACTTGTTTTAGTCGCATCTTCCACAGCTGCACTGTTTCCCTCCACTGTTAGGTGACGGCCATGTTTAAGTCTTCTCGAGGGAGCTGCTCTGTCCTTTTGTGTCAGCAGGAACACATTTCGGATATTTAGCTGTTGTCATTTTTCCAAAGTGTTGCTGATTGAGGTTATCCACATGCTTTCAGATGCCCGAGGAGCAGGCCTTTTGTGTTTTGGTAAAAATCATGTATGAATATGGCCTGAGAGCTCTCTACAAGAACAACTTTGAAGATCTTCACTGCAAGTTCTACCAGCTGGAGAGGCTGATGCAGGTTAGTCGAGCAACCTTTTACATTTTTAAATCAATCAATGGGACCCCGACAGGAAGGACGGTCTGCATCACACTGCTTCCTGTTTGTAGGTTTAGTTTTGTCTGTCATGTTGCTGTTGTGCACGACCTGCTCCCTCATTCTGGGCTACTTTTTATTTGGAGCTTAATAAGCTTCACTTTGGACCGTAGTCGGTGAAATGAGTAAATATGAA
The DNA here is from genome assembly GCF_000239375.1 of Pundamilia nyererei. Classification (NCBI taxonomy): domain Eukaryota; kingdom Metazoa; phylum Chordata; class Actinopteri; order Cichliformes; family Cichlidae; genus Pundamilia; species Pundamilia nyererei. The sequence goes on from NW_005187451.1 coordinate 2,546,379, forward strand.
TTGGTGTTAAGCTTCAGATTAAAGCCTATATCAGTCTTCTAAATCTATTTGACTGTGTTTGGGAGTATTTTAAAAGCTGTTTTTGGAAAGTGGATCCACTTTGGGAGTCGTAGTCAGCTTGGACGTGATTGTTTTTACACAGGACTCAGGCCTACCTTCATTTTTTACAAATCAAGGACAGTTTGCTGCTGATTAGGAGCTCTGTTAGAGCTGCGAGTCACCTAGCATGCGGGAATAGCTCTTTGCACTTAGTTGCCTTTGTTGTCTTTGGTCATTTGCAACACATTTTTTGATCTCACTACTTAGTTGCAGAAATTTGAATGAGGCCGTGCAGTTACAGCTCGACATTAAAATCGATCCCATCTGTCTGCTTCTTGACTTAAATGCCATGAAGTTCACTTGTGATACAGACCAGTCTCAAGGACCATTCATTTACACTAGATTTCATTTTCCAGCATTGGTACTTTCCTCATAATGGAGCTGTTTAATAATTACTGATTAAATGCATGAACCAGTGCACTAAACAGAAAAAGACTTTAACTCGGTAAGTTTGAGCCTACTCGTGCTTTAGAGGACGTAGCCAGTTATTGTGTCATATTTGGACTGTAACATGTTGCCTTGTTGACGCCTGTCTTTCATTAAAACAAAAAAATCTATATTTCAGAGTTGAGTATAGATTTGCAGCCTGTGTAGGCTTTTTCTCCTTTGAGGATAATGAGTGCTGATGTCCCATCCCACTCAGGTATTACAACCTAAATCCACCGAGTTGATCTTGGCGCCTAAATCCGTCCTGCCTCTGCTAGCAGTCGCCCGTCAGCACGAAGACAGTTAGTTTAGTGCAATCACATTAGCTCAGTGCAATGATACCATCTGATAATATAGAGTACCGTATTCTCCGCACTATAAGGTGCACTTAAAATCCTTTAATTTTCTCAAAAATCGACAGTGCGCCTTATAATAATAAGATGATAAGAATTATCCAGATTATTTATAAAAAGATAAAGATATTGTGCTTGATAAAACTAAAGACATTGCAAATGAATTTAATGATTTCTTTGTAAATGTTTAGCAAAAGAAATTCCAGAGTCAAGAAATAATAATGAACTAAATAAACATATTACTCAGAATGTGTCCTCCATGTTTATTGGTGCTGCAACTCATAGAGAAATAATTAACATTGTGAAGACATTTAAAAATAAAAAGTCCACTGACTGTTTTGGTATTGACATGATATTAGTTAAAAGTATTATAGAATGTATAGTGCAACCTTTCGCATACATTTGTAATCTGTCCTTCCGAACTGGTGTGTTTCCCTCACAAGTGAAAATAGCAAAAGTTATTCCAATCCATAAAAACAGAGAGATGTCAGTTTACCAATTATAGGCCAATATCACTACTCCCACAGTTCTCAAAAATGTTAGAAAAGTTATTTGTTAAAAGACTTGATAAATATATTGAGAAGCATAATCTCCTAAGTGATAACCAATATGGCTTTAGAGTGAAAAGGTCCACTTCGATGGCAGTGATGGAACTTGTTGAAGGGATATCTAATGCTATAGATAATAAGGAATATACTGAATCTGGGTCCTAAACTCTGTCAACTTCAGGTCCCAAAGTCAAACAAATACTGTGGCATCACTGAGAGTTAAAAACTGTCTAAATTCTTTCATCTTTAATAAAATGATCAGCGTTGCTGCTTTACCAGGTGTAACAATTAAGTTTAACATCCAGGCATCCATGAAAACAGAATTTATTACATTTAACGGAGTTAGAAGTTAGCAGGAAGTTAGCTCACTAGCTTCCACCTAAACATGATATAGCATGTTCTGACTGAGAGATTAATGAAAAATTCAAACGTACAGCTCTGCTATCACTTCCAACATAAATGAAGACAGAAAACTAAACAGCAGTGACGTTTGTAGGGTTACTGAAGTTGGGCTAGCTGCTATATAATGATGTGCTATGTGACCGCTAGCAACACAGCTATGTTAGCACAACATTAGCATAGTGAAGCTGGAGGATGAACGCTAACTTTTTTTCACTTGATAAAAGTTAACATGAGGGTTCCTGATGGTTAGGGACAAATGCAATCGCATGGCAGGATGCTGTAAACGGACCAAACTTCAGTCAGGAGAACAACTGAGATAATCCATCCACAATACGAAGTTAGTCATTAATATACTGCAACAACATGGGAATAGAGCAGCTGCAGAGAATTCAACATTAATGAATCAATGGTACAGAAGAGGAGGAAGCAAGAAGAATGAGCTGAGTAAAGTTTGACTTATCTGACTGTTTTGTTTTGATTAATGCGCCTTATGGTCCGAAAAATACATTATGATGTCAGATATAAGTGTTGTCCAATGAACTCTGTGGTTCACTGTATGTGCTCGAACACTCGAAGCTAAAAGTAACTGGAACAAAGGTTGTAAAAACACTAAGAACACAAATAAAATACATTTATTTTAGTGTCTTTAGATTTTTAACTGTATGATTGTATTTTTTCTGTACAACATTAAAAACATGTCTAATGTCAAACCAATCTCCTGGTGTGTTTGGCAGCTGTGATATAATACTGTATTATGTTATGTGTCTTTTTAAAATGTATTTATTTATTTAGTTTTTTCTTAGTTGTGGGTCTCTTGGGAGAGATTATCATCTCAGTGAGACAGCATGATTTAATAAAGCAGGAGCAAAAATGAAATAATGTAAAATTGAAATGACAAGCAGAGCCACATCTTTATCTGTTTGTAAGTGCTGTTTTATCTCACAAGTTCCCCTTTTTGCTTCTCCTACAGGAACAACTTCCAGATCTGTGGTCCCACTTCCAAAACCTGAACCTGGAGGCACACATGTACGCCTCCCAGTGGTTCCTAACGCTCTTCACCGCCAAATTCCCCCTGTGCATGGTTTTTCACATCACCGACCTGCTGCTCTGCGAGGTAACGTCAGTGCACTTGTTATACTGATTATATGGGGAGAGGGCTTTAGTCTACATTGTCCAGAGTCCAGTAAGGCGATGCTCAACTGTCTGGAAACAGGAAATCAGTTGAAAGTGGATAGAAAGGCGGTTACGAGGGGTCAGGAGAAGGGTATTAGAGGAGAGGGTTGGATGTCCACAAAGACGGCTGAAAACAGCTCTTCTAAAAATGCCTGGCTTCATTGCTGTGATGTGGAAAATGCTCAGAAGTAATGTATGCTGCAAGTTCTGCTAGCGCCACAGAAATATATTCCTCCAAGCAGTTTTTATTACCCCTCAGCCCTCAGCCGGCAGGTGTGTTGTCAGATAATACCCGTCAATCATTAATCGTTAATAAGCAGAGTGACGGGGCTCTGGACCCTTAGCTCCCTATTGTAAGGCAAATGTTAAAAACCTCAGTGTGCACCTTGATGGTTTCTTTAAACTGTGTGAACCAAGGTGAAGCCACACCTTCCAGCTGATGTCTTTGGACGTGTTATTCATGTGTTCATTACTTGCCGACTGGACTACTGCAGTTCTCTGTATCTGGTTTGGACCAAGCCTCTCTTTACTGTCTCCAGTTGGTCCAAAATGCAGCTGCTCGTCTGCGACTGGCACTAAAGTGAAGGAGCCTGTAACCCCGGTGTTGGCCTCTCCACACTGACTTCCTGTTCTTTACACGATCCAATTTAAAATCGTAATTTTTGTTTAAAATCACTGAACGGCCGAGCCCCTTCTCACCGGTCTGAGCTCCTGTTTGTTTGTCCAAACTAACCTTAACTATTCCACGGCCTGCTCTGTGGCAGGTCCCAGACTCTGGAATAGTCTTCCTCCTGATATTAGATCTGCACAAAAAAAAGCTTTGGCACATGGACAAAGATCCCTGAGATATCTAGTGAAGCCAAATAATTGGCTTTTGTGGTCACTTCAAATGTATAAAGAAATTACGGAAATACAGTTCATCATGATATGTGTAGAGATGATTTTGTACAAACGGGGTAAGAAGATATTTTCATACAATACTAAGAGGATATGACCTACGGGAAAAAAAAGTGCAACATCTTAATGAGATAAAAAATAAATCACCTTTCTGTCTCGCAGATCTGCTTTTAACTCGCGCTGACCTAAACAGTTTGGTTTTAGTTGTTATTTTATTCATTTTTCTATATTTTGCTGCATCATTGTTGTGCATTTTATTTATTGTAGTGGTATTTTACATTGTAAGCACTTTGTGCAGCATGGCCTGTTGGTAGTGTGCTGTATAAATAAACTGGACCTTGACCCTTTAAAAAAACCAAACAAAAACAGCAAGTGCTGTGCTATGAAGGAGAGTCACACGATGTTGCCAAGCTGCTGGTGCAAATCCAAATCAGTTTCCACGAGCCCTTCTGGAATGTGGAAGGAGACTAGAGTAGTGAGGGAGGAGTCGGCGAGCCCAAACTACACTTCCCGGTTATCAGTGGCCACAAGTAAAGGGCACACAGCATTGATGCTTCTGCTCAGGCCTTTTAGGGTCGATGCTATCAATGATCTAATATCATCAGGGCCACCTGACCTAATACCGATCGATGAGCAAGTCACTTATCATCTTACAAAATCTGCGTGACAGAAGAAGCGTTATTCTCAGAAATAACGGACGTCACTGAGGAGCTTTATATGATACGTTTCAGATATGTATATATCAAAAAATATATATTTCAGAGTTGAGTTGACGAAAAAACCCCACACACTGCCAAACAGTCTTGGATGTGGTTCTATAGTACAATATAATCCCGTGTCGTCTCATGGCACGTTACATGGTAAGTTAACGATGGCGATTTCACCCCTGAGAATGCACTTGGCATCGGCGGGGAGGAGAAGCTCCCTTTTTGCAGAAGGAACCCCTGACACAACCAGGCTAAGGTTGGGCAGCCATCTGCCTCGACTGGTTGAGTGAGAGGAAAGCTGAGAGAGAGAAGTGGAGCACTGAGCATCAACAAACAGTGAACAGACTTGTGGGCCAGTATCCATAGATCAGACACATTCAGCTCTGGAGACTCCTGCAGAAGAGCTGCAGAGAAACTAGGAAACTGAGACGAAGAGAGGGGATAATGTGCTGTTCCGTTCAGTGTTTCAGTCATTTACACAAAATATCTGAATACCAGAAAGACAAGTATTGGGCAAAGTACTACACGGTGGCCCCCCAGGGGATCTTGTGGGCGGTGTAGCAGGACTACGGGGTACGTGGCCAACAACGGTGGGTCATTGTTACGAACTGTCGGTCCTTTAACAGAGCGATGTTCCCGTCCTTGGCAAAAAGTCAAATCGGTTTTCAGCGGGTCGTGGACTCTGGAGTTTCGTCTCATCTCCACTCCTGTTTGTGATGATGTTCTTTAAGCTTCATCAGAACATGGCCCTGCACGTACGCTGAGGTGGTTTGCAGCTGAGGGTGAACCAACGATACAGGTTAGGACCCCAACCCCCGGGCCATGGACCGTTACCGGTCCATTTTTAAAAAAATAGTTTTTATCGTTAACTCTGTTTCCCTGGGTCTTTTCCAGGATGTAGTTGTGCGTCTTATTTTGAAAGAAATATTTACACGTTACCATAGTGACCAGAGAGCGTTAAGGGGCAGAGAGGAGGACGTTACTCTCAATGTTGTTGGTGCATTTCATGAGGACGCTGCTAATAAAGTTACACAATTACACAGTGAATTTGCATTTGTTATTACATTTACAAAATAGCGCAGTTTTTGTCGTGGTCGTATCATTTTATTTTGTTGTATTTATCCGCCACACCTTAAAGGCCGGTCCGTGAAGATATTGTCTGACATTAAACCGTCCGTGGCACAAAAAAGGTTGGGGAGCGCTGGATTAGGGGACTGATGTAGCTGCCTTAGACTTGGTGGAACCAGAAATACAATGGGGGCCATGTAATGTTTCAGCCTACGCACAAGGCTGCATGGGGCCGATAACAAAGCCCTGAGGAACACCTGATCTAATGCATGCAGATCCTAATGAACTGCTCATGTCATTCAGTAAGTGTGCAGCGAGTATGACCTGCTGTGTCACATTCTGACTTTTAACACAAAGTAACCTTATCAGTTACCAACGCCATCGTCCTTGGTTACAATTTGACTTAATGACTCTATTTTAAAAATAAAAGTACATAAAGACGGTGGGATTTTAGTGTTTTCATTCCTAATGCTTTGACCGACTGTCTCACTGTAATTGCATCAAATGCAAAATCAACTTTCTTCCATCCTCCTCCCTCTCTGCCTTCCTTCCTTCTTCCCTTCCTTTTTTTCCAGTCTCCCCTTTCCTGCCTCCCAGTTAGCCTCAGGCAGAACAATTAAAAGTTTCCCAAGTCTTTCTCACCCATTGAGCCGCATGATGACAATCTGCCTGTTAAAGCAGCATTGTGATATTATGCTCCCCCCTCATCCTTTTCACCATCTCTCACTCCTCTCTTCTTTCCATTATCTTTTTCTTGTATTGTCATTTTGTTTGTTGTGCTCACACTTTGTCATTTCCTGAAACTTTTCTGTGGTGTGTTTTTTTTAATCTTTGTTTTCTTGCTCTCTTTTTCTTTCTGTTTGTATGTAAACCTGTAAGTACGTCGCTGTTTTAAAGCAGGACAAACTCTTTGTTCTTTTGTTTCACTCTGACAATCTTCTTCTTTGTGATTGTTCCTCGTCACTGTCAGACCCTCATTGTTAATCACTCTCTTTGTCTCAGCTGCTGTCTTTATTTGATGGTCTCCTTAGAAATGTATGCTGATCATTCCCCTCGCTCTATATCTATAATCTCTCTAGATATAGATAGATAGATCTTCTCTCCCCAGTTTAGTATCTCCCCGTCTATGGATGTTTCTCTCTTGTCCCTGCTTGAACACACAGTTCGAGATAATCTCTCCTCCCAAACACGCCATTGCTCATGCCTCAGCACTCTAGCGCCATCTTGAGGCCTGCACAGATAGGTGTGTGGAGGCAGAGCTCCCCCTCTTTTCTCTTTCTTCAGATATTTTTAGAGCTGCTCAGATATTTTTAGCTCTTTGTTGCCATGTGAACTGGTTGTCACGGAGACCAAGGAGATGGGTGTTCCCATGCAGAGTTTGCATCCGCATTACATTTTCTTTCTTTTGGTCAAAATTACAAGCACTGTATGAAGAAATGGTCGAAATAATACAACAAAATATGCACATTATATATAAAAGAAAGGGGCGTTTGTTTTTAAGCAGCACTCTGCGCCTCTGGATTGGCTCTACCCTGTGAAGCTTGTATTTGGGTTTCTTTGTGCTGCAGCTGCAGAATCATTCGTAGAGTACTCATCAGGTGATAAAAGGAAATTTGTGTTTCCTACAAATTTTATGCTGAACTGAAAGGTGCTCTGTGGCATCGCTAAATAAATACTGATAAGCTAATTGTAAAAGACCATGTTCAGCTCACACATCTGCTCGTCTGTGAAAATATTTATCAAGTTGTGTTGGCGCTCCTTGATTGATAGTAAAACGGCAGAAGCTTGTTACACAGTAGATATTTGTTTCTGTTTGATCCTGTAATTGCATGTCCAGCATCGCTGTGATGAACAGTTAAACTGTACTTGTGCTTGTGAACAGAGCATCCATCACTGTGATCGTGTGTTTATAAAGGTGTGGGTATGAAAAATAGAAAATAAGAAGCTGAGGTTATCCTGACCTGAGCAAAAGCTGAGAAGTGGAGCCGACGGTTTCTTTTTGTTTACTGTGGCAGTGATTCTTGAGATTGAAGTATTGTTTCAGAAAAATGTGACTCTGTTCGCTGTTTGCAGATTTTCATTTTTACAGCTCCAAAGTGCAGCATCAAGTTTAAAATTGCTAAAGTGGCTTTTAAAAACGACACATGCAAATGAATGTAGCTGTTTCTATTGTTTCTGTTTTCACAATAGTTCTTCTCTTTCAGGGACTGAACATCATCTTCAATGTAGCCCTCGCCCTGCTCAAGGTTAGTCCTCACTTTCTTTGTACATCTGTGTTTAAATCAGTCTCTGCACATGTAGGAAGCCCAAAGTGCAAATCAAAGCACATGGATTTGTTTACATCTGTCCCCTCCTAGTGGTCAAATCACAAACTGCATCTGGAAGAGAGGAAGCTGGTTGCATTAGTTGCATACACTTCATGTGGTTTGTCCATAGAAAGCAAATGGTTAGTCTCGAGACAACAGTCTCTGCCGTTGTGTCCTTGGGTAAGACGCTTCACCTGCCACCTACTGGTGTTGGCCAGAGGGGCGATGGCGCGATATGGCAGCCTCGCTTCTGTCAGTCTTCCCCAGGGCAGCTGTGGCTACA
>NW_005187451.1:2555079-2565248 GCF_000239375.1 Pundamilia nyererei
ATTATTATTATTATTATTATTATTATTATTATTATTATTATTATTATTATTATTATTATTGTTGAGGTCTTACAGTAAAGGCTGCAGATTTGACAGAGGAGGAAAACCACACTGAGCTAAACAATTTGTGGTCATTTGAAATGTAGCAGAGTTTTAGATGAGCTGTTGATGCTTTTGTATTTTATCTGATCTGTTGGTTTGATCCATTCATTCATTCATTGGTTTACCAGAGACGGGATGAGATGCAGTTGAGTGTCATGGAGCCCATGGGTGAAAAATGTAAGGATATTCCAGATTTAAAAAAAACAAGAGAGAAGAAAAGCTGCAGGTTTTCTTCAACAGCACGATCGACAGTGTTTGTGTAATCACACTTACTGCCAGAAGGGGGAGACAAAAGTTACATATTTAATCATTTTTGTTCTCAATCACAGGAACCAGACGGCTGGGTCACAGACTGTCCACGTACAGACCAGGAAACTGTTTGTCTTTGATTTAAGGGATTAGTATTATTACCTAGTATGCGAGTTAATAACATGTTTGGTTGATTTTAAATTTGGGGCTTCTTTTTTTTTTACTTTTTGCTTTTTTAAATACCAAATGGTTTGCATGTTTTTGTTGTCCAAGCACAGGGGTGAAGAATTACTACTTGTTGTTATTTTCTCTGTTTGTGGTGGGATAGATCAGTGAGTTTTGGTGGGATGACTGTGTCATAGAGCACGCCTGTGTCTGGCTGTTCAGTGTGGGCAGTAATTTGATGGGACCTCCTCTGTTCTCAGTACTGTTCAGATACAAGTTTTTCATTTTGTGACAACAAATCTCTGTTAGCTGGCTCGTAATTACACTGGCTGACAGTTTCCAGGTAAACAGATGAAGTCTGGCATAAACAGCCTCACCTTCTTTCCTCTTTTTTACACAGCCGGAGTGTGAAAGGGCTGAATTTTACACAAGCGTGTGATAAAATGATGGAACAACCAGGAAAGTTTTCTCTCTTTTCTTTATCTTTCCTGTGATCCCAGAAGAAACTTCACGGCTGCGTTTGAACTTCTTATGCCATGATCAATATTTTACTTTTACCGATTAGTTACTCGTGTTTATTATCGATCAGTCCACACAAACGAATAAAGTCTGCATTTAAAATACTAGAATAAATAAAATAACTTGCACTCATATAGTTGAATAACAATAAAAACAATGATTATGATGACAGTAATAAGAAGCTTTCAGATACTAATGAGGCAATGGCTGTGCTTTTATTTTTTCTCTGGTTAAAATTAAGGATGGCTGGTTTCTGAAAAGCCCTCCTCCTCTGTGTGCTGGTCATCAGTTATTCTGTGTCAGAGAGAAAGATGCGATGGTTGGAAATGGAGAACAAACGAGGATGTGAGGAGGGAGGAGTGTGGTAGGGGCTTCCACTGCCTCTTTCTAATTGGCCGGGCATGACGGCATTCTCCCCAGAGGCTCCCTCCTCCTCCCTCCATCCATCCTGCACTCTTCCTCGCTCTCATCACCCCTCCCTCCATCTGTGTTCGCCTCCCTCCCTCTCCGGCTTAGTCGCCACATCCACATCACAGCAGGGGCATAAGAGATAACGTTAGCGATCTGGACCTGAAGGAGAAAAGCTGTGTGTGTCTGTGATTTTATGTTTTGCTCTTTTTGCTCTTTATCCTTTCCTGCTGTGGATGCCTGCTCGGAGCCTTTACTTTCACTCACTTCCTCGTTCCCCATCTTCTTTACCTCCTGCTCCACTACCTCTACCTCCTCCTTTTCTCTGGTTGGATATGTATCTGTCCAACACGCTACCTCCGTCCACCAGCCAGACCTCTGCAACGGAGCCGCCCCTGCTACTGATAGCTATTAGCTCCTAGCATCACAAGTACAGAGAGGTTGAGGGTTGGAAACACTGTGGCGTGGCTTCATTGCGTTGCCTGGTCCCAGCTGCTGGCCAAGGCAGAGACTCCTGCAGATCCAACACCCACTCGTACCCTCGTTCAGTGAGTCGGTGCTGTTCAGAGCAACGAGAAAGGACTTTCTACCTAAAGGAGGCAGCTCCTGAGCTCAAAAATCTACTGACAAATACAGACCGGATGCACGGCTGCTCCTGCTGATAGAAATCTGCTGAGGGCAGAAGCAGGAGTCCAGGCTCGCGCTGTGAACTAGGCTGCTGCTTGCTGTGGTTTGGATTTGTGCAGAATTGAAAGTCTTACACCGGTGAAGAGCTGACGGAGGCTGTCGTCACACACTTTCTGTTCTGTTCCATTTTTCCATCTTGGTTTTCATGCATCACTGGTTTGCGTGTGAGTCAGTGAGTTCAGCATCCGCTCAGCCATACTCTAACTCAAACACGCAGCGCATCGTCTCCTGCGGGCGCAAACGCGCCACGTTCCAAACGGACCACATCTCGTCCTTTTCTGCTTTTTCGCTAGGACCGCCTGTCCAGGCGTGGAGGGCACACAAAGAGATCAGTGCTGTTTATTTCACGATCATTTCAGAGAAATCAGACCTCGGCGAAGCTCCATTTGCAAAGTGGGTACAAACGTATCGACTGCTTTGATGTGTCATCGCTCACGCGCTGAGCCTCGAGCATTAAGGCCACGCCGCCGTGCAGCCGGAGCCAGATTTTCTCCGTGTCTTTGAAGTCAGCGAAGGGAAAAATACAAAAAGGTGGCGTTCTTATCCAGTGCCGCCGTTTGCTGGAGAAGCACCCCACGTGTTGAGCAGCTTTGTTGCCAGGCAACAGTACGCTGGATTGGAATTGGTTAGAGGGAGTTTGCCAGGGGAAGAAGATGAGAGTGGGTCGCGTGATTGGGTTTCAAAGCAAGTCTGGCAGGTAGCTGAAAGACTCAGCATTATGTGGAAAGCAGCGCCAACACATCGTTTCCTGACTGTGATTGCGTCGCACCGGAGGGCCGGCGCCGGGCTCTGACAGTGGTACAAGCTGAGCGGCCTCCGCCAACGTCTTGTCCACGTGTTGATAGTCTGCGTTGCCCGGATGAACTGGATCGATCTGAACGTCACGTGTCCTGGACGTCGAAGCGCCGGCTGCCGAGTTGCTGTGTTTCATTGAGCTCGTCTTCCATTCGTTTCCACCTGCCCTCCTGAACGCCGGGCTGCCACGGCGTGCAAATAGCAGCTGCTCTCTCCTCATTCACCAGAACCTCAACACTTTTTGACACTGAGCTGAGAACGGAGGTTCCCACGCTCCTCCTCGTCTACTCCAACAACACAGGAAACTCCTGGGCATCTAGACGACACGCTGGAGTCATCTTCCATCCTGGCCCCGGAGCGGGACCACCCCTCTCCCTCTCCCTCACCCTGTCCCACCCCACCTCCATCTCCTCCACGCTCTCCACCGCCCTCTCCTCCTCCTGTACCAGTCCTGACCCCACATTTGCCCCTTCCAGCAGTTTGCAAAGCAGTGGAAGATGGCGAGGGAAAGACGGAAGAGAGGGCCCACGGCAGTCAGGCCTCACCAGACTCTTTCTGCAGGGTCATGGACCTTCTTGGGATGGGACACCGGCTCTTCGTCCCCAGGCTGCTGGCGGTGAGAGAGCGATGCAGGGATGGAGTGGTGGTTGACTGTTAGACCAGTTAGACCAGAGTGTTTTTAATGGGGGAAATGGGAACGTGTGCCTTTTAAAATGCAGTCTCAGTTTATGAATTCATTTAGTAGTTGTATCTGTCGCTGTGATGCCTTGCTGGTCATGTTGCGTACATGCAGCTGACTGCTTGAAATTTCCTTTACAGCACGAGCTGTTTGTTTGCTGCCTGATGTCACCTCCACGTTTATTCCATCTGCAGAAATGGAACAAAAAAGAATCTTACAAGGAAAACGCTCTCTGATCTCAAAGCACACGCTCGACACAGATTCTGGTGTCTTTGCATCTTCTCACCACAGGGTGGCGGTATTGTTGTGTTATTAAATACTCTGTGATCTCTTTACCCCATAAAGATGATGTTCGACGCCTCGGTATGTGTCAGTAAACGCGTGGTTTGATGACCATTAGAACAGGAACTGGAAAAGAAAGCCGCTGAGTTTCGTGAGGACGTGTCACCTCTCGTCTCCCATCAGAGGCTTGAAAAATGACAGAAAAGAGCTTCAGTGGTCATTCCTATCAGGGATTTCAAGGGGTGAAGGGTTTAAATATGGGAGTTACAAATGGTTCTCATGCTGCTGCATAAACAAGGTGCTGAAGGAGGAGAGCAGCATGGGATTAGCACAGCAGGACTCCGATGGACTGAGAGCTCTCAGCCTTTGCTTAGAGATGATTAAAAGTAACTGGCTGCACAGGAAATATCATGTTATAAAACTACAGTGTAACTATTGTTTTACAATAAGAGCTATAACACGTAAGGGAATGCTTACAACAAGTTAAGTGTGTAACTACAGTTTTCTCTGTATTATGACTGGTTCTTAGTCTTAAATATTAAACTCTCATTAATTTTCCCTTGTTGTTCTCTCTCCTCCCACTCCTCCTCGTCTCCTTCCAGACGTCTAAAGAGGACCTGTTGCAGGCAGACTTCGAGGGGGCTCTCAAGTTTTTCAGAGTCCAGCTCCCCAAACGATACAGAGCTGCAGAGAACGCCCGAAGGCTCATGGAGCAGGCCTGCAACATCAAGGTAAGAGACAGTTGTGCAAGTGTGTACAAACACACATAATGCAAGAGTATTCATGTAAATCTTGTATCCACTGAGCCAGATGAGTCAGAGGTGCAGTTCTGGCTGCTGTATGTGGTTGTAGCCTGTGGTAGTCTGGACCACAGCAGCACCCGTGGTTTGTACACAGTGCACTCTCTCTCAGGTGGCCTGCAGCGGTATCGCACTCGCTGAGCTGCTTATTCATGTGCCACAGCAGGGTTACTCATGTTTTACGTGCACCACGCTCTGCAGAGGTGAGCTGTGACTAAATGCTGTACTTTAAGGAACATTAGTGATTACGTTGTCTCATTCTGGGTATTGAAAGCCATCCTGAAATGTAAAAAGCATCACTCACTGTGAAGCAGGAAGGAACTGAGCCCTGTGCTGTCAGTCAGAACGCTCAAATGAAGTGATGTGCAGTAGGTGGAAGTATCTGGAGCACCAGGCCAGAGAGGTCAAACACAGTGCAGTTTCTGTACCATATACTTTATTATCTTTGCTTCTTTAGTCTTCTGTAAAAGTCTTTATTGTGCATTTGTTTTCCTCTGCTCTGTGAATCCATCACCTACAACACGGTTTCTATGGATGGCGGTCCAGGCCGTGTTTTCCCTAAAATACTTCCTGATGCCGTTACGATCCTCCTACTGACCTTAAAGCGGCCGCTGGCATTCAGGGAATTTGCCGAGCTCACCAGAGACCAAAGAACGGTACACGGTGTGTGCGATGCTGTGTGTACTTGTGTCAGCAGTTTGTGTTACGACAGAGGAAGGAAGGAGAAGAAAGATGGAAGAGATAATCACCCACCCTCCTCTCCCCTGCGTCTCAGTGATACGTACTGTAATATTTTACATTTTCTTATCCCGAGCGAGTCGGCTCGAGGCCACGTTGATAAGATGCTGTTCTCTTATGATTCTCGTGTGCTTCTGTGTTTGTCGTCATACAGGATATCCTGTGTTGCGGCTCAGGAGTCTTCTGCATTGGTGGCTTTAGTAGTATTTTGGTTCTGTGCACCCACACAACCTGTTTACTTCAAAACTGGAGTAAATTTGAACAACTAAACAGCATAGACGTGTTCTGTGGTACAAAGTGACTGTTAAACAGGCGTCAAGGGAAGGTTCCCATCAGTGTCCCGATTCACATGTGAGGAGGAAGAGGAGTTATCGTCTGTCTGAAAGGATGAGCAGAAACACTTTGCGCCTCGTTCTGCTCGTTCCTTCATCGTACCTCGCCGTTCTCTCGCTCCTGCGTTGTTTCTTGCGTTGGCGTATTTATCTTTCCCGCTCTTCCTCTCTCTCTCTTTTGAGAGAAACTGTACGAGCTGAGCACAGACTTTCTTTTTTTGGCACTTTGCTCAAACAAAAACACAAACTCACCGCCGTGATCGAACGAGCGTTTGTGCTTACTTTGGAATGTTAGGCTCACGGACTCGTTATCGTGCAGAACGTGCTGAAGTTGTTCACGTTGGCCTTACAGTTGAGACTGAAGATGGAAACGGAGAATTCAGCTTTTTGGCAGCAGTGAGGAACCAAAACATGAAAGTAGTGACTTATATCTGTGATATAAACGTCATAGCAGAGAAACTTTTCTCAGCCCTTCTCGAGTTGTTCCACATTTTCTTTTTAACTTGTAAAATAGATTTCCTCCCCGTGGACAGAGGTGTGAGCAGATTAACACAAAAAGGGCCTCAAAGAAAACCGTAAGAGGACAAAGGAGTCTTGCTGCCCACTCCCACCAGCTGACCCACAGGTCACATGTTACACAAGCTTGAATATGTCACGTTACACAACGCCACATGAAATCTCGTAACCGGGCATGCCAGGCCACGTTTGGTTATGCCAGTCGTGTCGAAAACCAAACCTTCCACTAATCTATGGACTTGTTACGCTCTCAGCCGTCCCACACGCTCACTGATGACTGTGACCGTCTGTTAGTCATGTTTCTAACAGGCGAGATCAAAGATGAGAGAAGGAAGCAGCCACTCTGAACATATCTGATTTTCCACTCATGAGAAGTTAAACCATTTGATATGTAAACGAAAGGCCGTTGGACCTAGTAGCCATCTTTGTGGGGACGACATGCTAGCACCGCTTTAGCTAATGGGCAGAACGGCCCCCCAGCACTTCTTTCTCTTCACCACCCCCCCTTCTACATATTTTCTGCCGACGTTTAAATCGGATCAACCAAATTCTATAAGCTGCTTAAAACGGGGAAAGAATTCACCGGCACCTCGGCTTGATGAACACAACGGGGTAGTAGGGTGGCTCAGCCTTTCTGGGGATCAGGAATTTACATTTCTAGCCTTCTTAAACGTTCATCGGAGCGCAGCTGGAGTTACTAAGAAAGCAAAACTTTAATGAACTGAGAGGAAGAGAGGAGAAGGCTGTGTTTGTGTAAAAGGGCAGAATCATTTATAGAGACAGCTGTAGCTTGTCAAAGAAAGGCTGAGTGAAGAATTATTACATTATTATTACATTATTATTACATTATAACCGTATTAAAGGGGTTTGTCTCGGTAAATAGTAAATGTAGCAGTTCACTGGAGCGTGTGCACCTGAAGGTCCGTGTTTAGTGTTTGAATCCTTTAGCACAGCTGCTGTAGTGTTCAGGAAACGATCTGCAGGCTCGTTGAAGGACCGTCAGAGCTCTTCTTTGGATGCTGGTCGCCTTTTTGTTCGGTTCTCTGTCAGGACGGTCCCACACTGCTTCAGTAATGCTGATGTCTGGGGAGGCCCATCCATGACTGGCAGCTTTCCACTGTGGCTGAAGTGCAGAAAAGCATGACAGAGCCTGTGGTTTTATGCTAAACTCCTGGGTGGATCACAAAGACCAACTTTGCCTACATAACCTGCCTCGTTACTGTGCAGTGTGGGGCTGCAGACTCACTACTGTGCTTTGTGCTGCCCAGCTCATGTCTGAGGGGACCGTCACAGTTATGCTGACGTTTCACGGCCTTTAAGGTGTCGCAGATAAAGACAACAAAATAAAACCAGTACCACAAAAAGAAGATTTATTCCCAACACACAGGAAAAGACCCAGCAAAACTGAGTTAACAATAAAAACCCTGAAAAACATAAATGTCACACTCGAGTTTCAACTCTCACGGACCGGTACCAAACGACCTGCAGACCAGTACCGGGGGCTGGGGACCGCTGGTTATGTAATCAGGGAAAATGGAAACATCTGCACCACAGCAGTCCGGTCACTGGACCAGCCAAACCCATCGTTCCCATTGGTCAGCTCTGTTCGGTCTCATCCTCAGTGCCTTGGCGTCGGTTACTTATTCAGTTGGAGTGAAATGCAGACCCGTCTGTAGTCCCGGCTGGTTAGCTAGCAAATATTAACTTTTAACTGATTCATTTCACTTAAACTTTAACTTTGACTTATAAAGGAGTGAAAGAGTAATTTGACACCAGGATTTAAATGAGTGTTTTTCAGTAAAAGTAACCGTTTAGCTCTGGCTATTGCTTCATTGAGTGGATAAGACTGAGAGAATAACTGATAGAAGGCAAACTGTAGACTCTGAAGCTCCAAAGACGCTTAAAGAAAAAGAAAAGCCTGCTTTTCTTTTTCTTTAAGCGTCTTTGGAGCTTGTTCGTGCCTATGTGGGTTTCTCGTGCAGAGTTCAGCTCTGGGTCCTTTCAGAGAACATTAAGCGTGTTCGGGCGTCTTCCAGGACAGCTCTGTATTTGCTGTCACTTCACTTCCTGGGTTGTGCTGTTGGAGCGATGTGCAACACAGACCGTCATGTCACTGTGGTTGATCTGACAACTTCCTTCCTATGTCCCCTAACCTCTCACGTAAACAGTGCAGATGTGTGAACGAGCCTTTATCTGTATTTTTGTTACCAGCTGCAGGAAACAGAAATGTGCAGCCTGAAAAGAGCTGCAGATAGATGAGGACAGGCAGCGATAGCGAGAGAGGCACAAATGAGAGAAGAGAGGAGGCAGCAACAGGGAAGTACTCACTCAGTGGAGGGGAAGAAAAAGCAAACTCATCGTCCTCTGTCACACACTTCTAGCGTTACAGAGAGAAACAAACAGGTGTGTTGTACTGCTCTCTCGCTGCCCCCACCTCTCCTCCTCTCACTGGGCGGGGCTCGGCTCCTGAGGGACTCGCAGGCAGCCGCTCGCCGCCTCCTCACTGCCAGGAACAAAACCTGTCGGCTGCACTCTCCCGCTTTTCCTCCTCCTTGCTGCCGGGAGCAAGCGGGAGTCAAGATGATGCAGGAGGTGTCTATCATGGTGGCGTACGATGCTCACGTAGTCGACCGACCGGGTGAGGAGGACGCCTTGGCGTGCTTGGTTGCCCATTCCAGACCTCGCCGAGCTCCCAGACCAGTGGTAGGTCTGTTCTGATGTCTTGTAGTTTTTAAAACATCTACAACAGTTTGGCCTCATGTTTCTAATGACTGTTGGTTACTGCAGTTTTTAGAACAGGAACGTTTGAAGTCACCTGCTGCTGTAGCTGTTTTTCTTTTCTGTTGTCGCTTTCTTATCTTTATTTTATTTTTTTAACCGTCCTGCGTCATGTACAGAGGAGGAAAATGCCGCTATTACTGAAAATGCCTTTTTCTTTCCGTGCGTTAAATGGTGTAAACACGTGTGTGAACATGTGGGTGTTTGTTCCTCTGAAAGTGTGTCAGATATTTGAGGTTTGTCAGTCAGTGCTGCTTCGTGACAGTCACTTTGTTTCAATTACTGATCTTAATTTGGAATCAATGAGACGTGTGTGTGTTTCCTTCACGCGCTTCATTGAATTACGTGCCCTATTTTTTTCTCTGTGGCTCAAATGTCCAGCTGCTGTCGTCCTCATTTCCTCGGCTGCTCCTTCTTGTAAGTGGACTTCACCCTTCTTCCGTTCTTGTAGTCCGAGGTTTGGGACCAATTCCATTTTCTGCAGCAGCGATTCAGGGCAGGAATCTAAAAGTGGGCCTGGGACCATTTTGCTGCAGCGCAGGAATCTTAAATTGCTTTTCCCTTGACTGGAGTCGACCCTCTAATATCTACAGTTTGATGATTCACCTTGGAGTCCAGTGGGTACAGTGTGTGTTACTCAGCAAGGTGATGCAGCTCGTGCGAGCTTGCTAAACAGACCCGTCCCTGAAATTCCTTAAATAATGAAAAACAGGAGGCATGTTTCACTGGGAATGCCAGCATGTAAGCCTGCACTCAGTTATGGAACAGTAATAATTACAAATCATTTATTGTTTTGTCTTTATGTTTCAGTCGGCTATATTTCAAAGTGCTGTTACACAAACATGTGAGCAGAATTGAACCGACGTGAGGGTGAGGCCAGGGCCCAGCTGACCATGTAATGGAGTACTTGTGTTACATGTAATGGAGTATTGTCTGGCATACAGGTCAGTTTACTCCTTGCTGTGTGGTGATAGCACGGAGAGGTTATTTTCATCCCAGTGTCACCACACACACCAGTCTCGTCCTGATTGCCCCGCCCACGTGGTCCTCCTTCGGCCTGCTCGTCTTTCTCAGCGCTCGTGTCTCTGTGTCTCTTTGTCTCTGTGTCCCTGTGTCTCT
>NW_005187451.1:2565268-2565655 GCF_000239375.1 Pundamilia nyererei
GTGTCTCTGTGTCTCTTTGTCTCTGTGTCCCTGTGTCTCTGTGTCTCTATGTCTCTGTCTCTATGTCCCTGTGTCTCTGTGTCCCTGTGTCTCTTTGTCCCTGTGTCTCTGTGTCCCTGTGTCTCTTTGTCCCTGTGTCTCTATGTCTCTATGTCTCTATGTCTCTTTGTCCCTGTGTCTCTTTGTCTCTTTGTCCCTGTGTCCCTGTGTCTCTATGTCTCTGTGTCCCTGTGTCTCTGTGTCCCTTTGTCTCTTTGTCCCTGCGTCTCTGTGTCCCTTTGTCTCTTTGTCCCTGTGTCTCTGTGTCCCTTTGTCTCTTTGTCTCTTTGTCCCTGTGTCTCTATGTCTCTATGTTTCTTTGTCCCTGTGTCCCTGTGTCTCTGTGTC
>NW_005187451.1:2566243-2566830 GCF_000239375.1 Pundamilia nyererei
TCTTTGTCTCTTTGTCCCTGTGTCTCTTTGTGTCTCTTTGTGTCTCTGTGTCCCTGTGTCTCTGTGTCCCTGTGTCTCTGTGTCTCTTTGTCTCTGTGTCTCTTTGTCCCTGTGTCTCTTTGTGTCTCTGTGTCCCTGTGTCTCTGTGTCCCTGTGTGTCTTTGTGTCTCTGTGTCTCTTTGTCTCTGTGTCCCTGTGTCTCCCAGGTTAATCTGTGTTTTGTGTCCCTGTGTCTCTTTGTGTCTTTGTCTCTGTGTCTCTTTGTGTCTTTGTCCCTGTGTCTCTGTCTCTTTGTCTCTTTGTGTCTTTGTCCCTGTGTCTCTTTGTGTCTTTGTCCCTGTGTCTCTTTGTCTCTTTGTCCCTGTGTCTCAGTGTCTCTTTGTGTCTTTGTCTCTGTGTCTCTTTGTCTCTTTGTCTCTTTGTGTCTTTGTCCCTGTGTCTCTTTGTCTCTTTGTCCCTGTGTCTCTTTGTCTCTTTGTCCCTGTGTCTCTTTGTCTCTTTGTCCCTGTGTCTCTTTGTCTCTTTGTCCCTGTGTCTCAGTGTCTCTTTGTGTCTTTGTCTCTTTGTGTCTTTGTCCCTGTGTCTCT
>NW_005187451.1:2566850-2570696 GCF_000239375.1 Pundamilia nyererei
TCTTTGTCTCTTTGTGTCTTTGTCCCTGTGTCTCTTTGTCTCTTTGTCCCTGTGTCTCAGTGTCTCCCAGGTTAATCTGTGTTTTGTGTCCCTGTGATCTTTGAGAAAGAGCTCGGCTCATCCTGCGCTCACGCTCGTGTGGTCGAGCTCTTTGCATCTGAAAAGGTTTCCAGCCAGTGAAAAATGTCTCTTCTGGCCCGTTTTACACAACACATAATATAGAGCGTGACGCATAACTACACACATGCATATCACCTGAGAAGCCAGAGAATACGCACAGAGCTGCTGATAAGCCGAAGTGCTGCGTCGCGTGTATGACGGAGTGTAAAACTTTAATACTGCGAGCGATGAAAGATTTACGGGTTCTTTTACACACTTTGCTCACTGTGAAGGACAATATGGTTTCAATTGTTTCTCTGAAAAAAAGGAGCATGTACGTGAATGTCGTCTTTTTATGATATTAAAACCAATTCGAGGAAAGCTGAAAGGTTATGGAGGCGGCGGTGCTGATTGTAGCTGCAGCAGGATTGGATGTTTAAAGAAAGCCTTGCTGCTCCTAACAAAGCCTGCGCTTTCATTACACAGGTGTGTTGTAATGTTTGTGTGTTTTGCGGGTGTTTGCGGGTGTGTAACAGCAGCAGTGTAAGACGCATTTCTTCAATGATAGTTTGGCTGACTCGGTGATCATGTTAAGAAACAGAAGTCGTTATTAACAGTGAAGCTGGCTCGCTGTGAGATGAGGAGAGCAGAGGGAAATGCAGAATAGTTACACGAGCAGAAACTGCAGTAAAGACTGAATAAATGCGCCCGTGTAACTTCAGTCATCCTGCAGAAACGTGTGTGGCGCCATCGCACGCAGGAAGCCTGGAGTGTGTGCAGCTTGTTACTGGTTAGATTAGGTTATAGAGCACGGCTGGATGGATGACATGAGACGATAAAGGAAAGTGAATGCGACACAGCAGAGAGGGAGGTTTATTTAAAACAGCATGAGTCATTCCCTCGCTGAAACCCTCTCTCTCTCACAGATTGTGTTTGTACAATAATTTATGGCTGCTGCGTATCAGGAGGTTCACGTATAGATCAGCTGAGATGGAAGCTGGCTCTTTTTAAATATTGTTTTAAACTCCGCGTCCGAGGAGCTAACTGCCACTGCTGCACTGAAGCGTCAGCTGTTTAAAAATGCACGTGCAGCAGCTCATCGTTGCACACTCGCCTAACGCACACAGACCCGCAGGGTCAAACTCCATAACGAGAAACACTGGACAGCGTGGCGGCGTCCAAAATGCCAGGCAGTGACTCTGTAGTTGAACTGGATCTGGCAGCCCTGCAGGAGAACAGCACATCTGCATTGTTTTGTTACAATAAAGCG
The DNA here is from genome assembly GCF_000239375.1 of Pundamilia nyererei. NCBI lineage: Eukaryota > Metazoa > Chordata > Actinopteri > Cichliformes > Cichlidae > Pundamilia > Pundamilia nyererei. The sequence continues at coordinate 2,568,220 of NW_005187451.1, forward strand.
ATTATTAACCCGCCGGCAGAGGCCAGGCTGCTCTTTCTTCCCACACAGATAACAGCTCTCGGACTCGTTTTGTCGTTATCTGCTCGGGAATTGAATGTCCAGTAGATAACAGCGTGACGCTCGTTCGCCGATGCCCGAGTCGTAAAGTCGAGGGTCAACTCGCAGGTCACTGGCAAGGACAGGTAATGACTGCCCAGGTGGGCGGTCTTAATAACTCGTCCTCTGGCTTTTAATCCTAATGGAAATGTGCAGCAGGATTCTTATCCCTGTCTTAAGCTAATACACTGCTGCGCTGTGTTGGCTCATTTTCCAGGATGTAACCTGTGACGTGGGCACTTACAGTGTAGTTCAAGCACTGAGCTCCTCGTAATGCTTGTACCTCAGCTTCGGTATTACAGGAGAAACATTTTGCAGTGTTGAAGCTGAAGAGAGAATACTGGATGCTGTTCTTTTTATCTATATTATCATTTCTGATATTCAATCTTAAATGTACAGTGCTGTCTCGTCAGTGCTCCAGATAGCTTCTGTACTCCGTGTACTAAACAACGTCCTCCAGTACAAATAAGGAAGTCCTTTATCTTTCTGGTTGTTTCTGGAGTTGACAGTATTCCTACAGAGGCTGTGAGCGCTGCTAGCTTCATTCATTCTGCTTCAGTGTAACACAGTGTGTGAAACAGGCAGCAGTGGAGGATACACAACGACTACAAACACACAGGCGTGTCAGAGGAGGGGGTCATGTGACTGACCCCCCCAGCCCTAGTAGTTGGCGCTATGGCAACGCTGTTACCACCCACCTAAACACACACACACCTAATGTAGTGAATTATGTGAGTAAAGCTGTGGTGTTTGCCGTCTCTTGGTGTCGAGGACTTTGGTAATGCTTCCAAGCTTCACTGATCGCAGGTCGCGTCTGTTAAAACCTTCAGTCTGATAATTTCAACCATTTCATGATGGATTTGGTGCTTTTTGCTGATTTATAGCAGGACATTGTAAAGCTTGTGAGCCGAGCGGGTGCTTGTTTGGTTTGTTTTTCCTGTTTCTAATGAGGTCTCATGGGAAAGGCGCAGAACAACACGCAGATGTGCAGCAGATATTAACGCTGATAAAGGCAGACGCAGCAACAGAGAGTAGAAACCGTGCAGCACGAGCCACAACACCGCACCGGCTCGGCAGCGATGTTCAGAGTTCGATCGCTTTGATGTCACGTGACGCATCACGTGGATGTTGTTTCATGAAGCCCCGCTGGTTTGTTTCTCAACGTGACACCTAACTCTGACCTTTGACCTCTGCTGCTTAATCCTGTCGTGGAATGAAGGCATGAGAGCAGCGTTGGTGCAGAGAGAAGTGGCTGATGGTTCCCACCGACACAGGAAGATGATGCAAGAGCTGAGAGCCGCTGACTGCTTTATCCAATTCCCTATTCCCACGCTCCCCCCCCCCCCCAGCTCACAAACAACTGGGATGGGCTGAGATTTTTATCAGGCCAAGTAAACAAAGTCAACAGTAAAATGATGATTTAATTAACTTTGCTGTTGTTTTCAGGTCCCGACCAAAAAGCTGAAGAAGTTTGAGAAGGAATATCAGACTCTGAGAGAGAGCCAGCTGCAACAAGAAGACCCCATCGAACGCTACCAGGTACGCACCCACGTATAGATAAGATTCACCCACCAGGTGTGGAATTTAAATCTGTTTTTTACACAATCAGGTCGCATGAAAGCAGCCCCCCCCCCGAGCTAAAGTGTTGAGCACTCGGCTCTTTACGTTTCTGATGAAGGAGCTGCCTTTATAGATAAAATTAGCCGTGATTCCAAGATTAGAAATGAGCACGTCGCTGTTTGGTCTGTTTTTAAAACTGCTCTGACGTGAAGTGCGACTTTTCTCGCTGCGCTGACTTTCATCGTCGTCGACCCTGCTATTAATAAAACGTCTTTTTGGGCTGAGCTGCTGGGTTGTTGTGGTTGCAAAGGTTTGTCTCCACTGGGTTCATCTTTCTCTGTTCGTCCTGAGGTAAAACAAACTGAGGCAGATATTTGATGATTCTGACGAGTTTTATTTTTGGAAGCTCACAAAGAGACTGTCCAGCTGAGGAGGACAGTGTTACTGCGTGACTCAGTAGGATGAACCTGAATCGTTTAAGGAAAGTAAGGCGTCACAGTAAAGAGTGGATGTTACATGTAAGCGTCATGTGATGATGAAGAATTACCTCCACTTGGCTTCATGTTTCTACCCACAATTAGGCCAAACCGAGATGCACAAGTGCGTCGTCGTAAACCTGCCTTTGCTCAGTTAAGCACATCAGGCAGTGTTTCTGTAGTCAGTAAATGTGCACAGTATATGATACATGACAGCACCGTTAACACTGAAACAGTCAAAGACGCTGACAGGAAGGAGACGAGTGCAGAACAAAGTAAATGTGACTTCACTGCAGTGCCTGAACAGAGAGGTGGCGTCTGAAGCAGCTCCTTCATCTTTCCAAG
>NW_005187451.1:2571697-2608753 GCF_000239375.1 Pundamilia nyererei
GCTGTGTCATCGTTCTAAATGATGACACGTGTGTGGGCAACAGCTGATCTCACAACAATCAGACGTGTTTTTTCCTCTTTGTCTTTGAACTTCCTGCTGCTGTTTGTAAATAACAGATAAGGTTTTCAGAGCTTTCAGATGAACCACTTGTTTGCGTGCGCAGACTCAGGCAGGGTAAGAGTGACGGGATATCAGGTCAGATGACTGCTCACAACCATCACAACAGTTTGGTCCTGTTCATGGTCGTCATGTGAGCCTGTTTAAAGGCGGCAGCAGTCATGAGACTCAGCTCATGGTCTGCAGTGAGGACTTGAGCCTGACACGGCCACCTATAACTGTAATGTCACAATAACACCTTTTGTTTGAGTTAAACTGTGGTCATGTGATGATTATATTAACACCAAGCCTGGATGAACCTCGCAGCCTGCACAGCAGAGATGTCTGTCAGCCAATCCAGTTTCACTTCATTTATGCAGCATCAAATCACAGCTGAGAGATCGTCATATAAAAAAGACCTGCTTTTTTTCTGCATGTAAGAAACGCTTTGATAACTCTGTCACACCTTCCCCTCAGGTAAGAGTCTTGGGTCATCCCGGCTCTCTTTCCTTCACAGCACATAGAAATATTTTCTTCTTCGTAATATTAACCTCTTGTCACATCTCGTTTAGGTTACTGTGATTCTCTTCTCTGTGACCTGCTCATGAGTCTCTCCATAAACTGCAGTTCGTTCAAAAAGCAGCTGCTCGTATTGCATCAGGACTTAGATCGACTGAACATCTGAAATCTGTGCTTAAACGGCTCCGTTAGTTCACCTCCTGCTTCTTACCTTCAAAGCGCTTCATAACCTCGCTCCTCCATATTGATCTGATCTCCTCCATACATACACGCCCACTCGCACACGCCCACTCGCACACGCCCACTCGCACACGCCCACTCGCACACGCCCACTAGTACACGCCCACTCGCCCACTCGCACACGCCCACTAGTACACGCCCACTCGTACACGCCCACTCGTACTCGCCCACTCGTACACGCCGCTCTTCTTCTGTCCCACCTGCTCGCCTGACTTCTTCGGGACTCTGAGCCTTCAGTCCTTCTGCTCGAGACTTTGGACGCACCTCCAGCTGATCTCCAGACTACGAACTCTGTCTCCACTTTTAAATCGCGTCTTCAAACCCATCCACTCAGGACTGCATACCCTTCATCATTTTTCATTTAGCTGCTGTTTTTATTTTGTTGCACTGATGTAAAGTCACCTATAAATAAAATAGATGATTATTATTATTACTATAAATCTGTCGTCATGAGTCTTTGGGATTAAGTTGTAAGAAATACAGATTTTTTTTTTTATAGATTAAAACACAAATGGAAATAAATATAAATCGTTTTTCTAATATTTAATGACTTTGGTATCAATGTAGCGAAAGCTGCAAAAATGTGGAAATGCAGTTTCCTTCTGGGGCCAGACTGGAGTATTCTTCTGGCTCGATTCTGGCCCTCAAGCCTTGTGTTTGACACCCCTGCTTTGCAAGTGTTTGCGATTGTGTGCGTTTGATGTCTGCAGAGAGAGAACCGCCGCCTGCAGGAGGCCAGCATGCGACTTGAACAGGAGAACGATGACCTGGCACACGAACTGGTCACCAGTAAAATCGCCCTTCGGAACGACCTTGACCAGGTAATAAAAAGTCTACGAAACCTCCAAACACTGTGAAACCGGAGCTGTTTACACTCGTGCTTTAGCCGTGAGCATCTTTACACAAATGAGCACACGTGAGAATGCAAACACTGGACTCGGTCAGAATCGGTCTTAACCTGCCGACTCCTGGTTTCTGTATCCATGTAAGTCTGGTGAATTTCCAGTAAAAGGAACGTGGCTCAGGCCCCACGTAGCAGAGAAAGTATTCCAGGTAGAGCTCGGACGAGCTGCGCGGCGTGAAAACGACCAAGCGACCAGATTGATGAGCGTAGTAAACGATCCTGTAAAGAAGCAGGTGTTTGTGTAGTCTGCCGCTTGTGTGAACGTTGTTTACTACACGATGTGTGTGTGTACGTGCACTCAGGTAGAAGACAAGGCCGATGTTCTGAACAAAGAGTTGCTGACCACAAAGCAACGTCTGGTGGAGACGGAGGAGGAGAAGAAACGACACGAGGAGGAGACGGCTCAGGTAACATCCACGCTGCTTAACAGGTTACATCAGTGACCAGAAAACAAGCTGTGCAATTACAGCAGTGATCAAATAACGCAGGCCCTGTATCACTAATCTAAATCGGCCATTCCCAAAGTCGAGTGCTGCGGCCCCCAACAATCAGCCAACCAGTCTTAAATCTTCGCTCTAAGGCAGGAGTGGGGAACTCCAGGCCTCGAGGGCCGATGTGCTGCAGCTTTCAGATCTCACCCTGGGTCAACGCCTGAATCAGATGGTGAGTTCATTACCGTCGGATCAAGGATGCATCTAAAGCCTGCAGGACACCGGCCCTCCAGGCCTGGAGTTGCCCCGCTTCTGCTCCGAGCAAAATACAAGAGAAAGCCCTGTATGTCCCAACCCTGCCACTGGGACACAAAGGTCAACACAGAGCATTACATTTCAGTAATATCACAATAATAATATTCACTTTTTATATAAATAAGTTGAACTGAATTTCTGTTGTTACTGTGGCCCACCTGTAGTACCTGTGCAGCCCACCAGGAGGCCCCAGCTCACACATTGATCTAGGGCTGATTTTCTTTCTGTGTAATTGGTAATAGTGAACCAGTTACACATCAACACACCCAGTAAATAAAAAAATCCCAGTTTGGTAGCAGTGAGAGATCACATATGGGTCACCAGTCGGTGGTTGCTAGCAGGCTCTAAAAGAGCGAATCCAGGTCAAGTTGCTGAGTTGAACGCCTCAGTTGTGTCGTTATGCACAGTCAGCACATCTTTCTCATTAGTTTGTCATTTTAAAAGAATAATTTTGACATCTTGTTCTTTCTGTCCCAGCTGAAGGAGGTGTTCAGGAGGGAGCTGGAAAAAGCAGAGCTGGAAATCAAGAAAACCACAGCAATCATAGCTGAATACAAACAGGTCTGCTGGCGTCTCCTCATTGTGAACTGCACACATTGATGTATGCATTGTTATCTTGTTCAAGTCAAACATAACCAGGTTTCCTCTCTGGGTTTCAGATCTGCTCCCAGCTGAGCACCAGGCTAGAAAAACAACAGGCGGCAACAAAAGAGGAGCTGGACATCGTCAGGGTGAGACGGTCCTTTTAATGCAAAGTGTGCTTCAGACGCAAATTAGGACACTTGCCGAGTCCGAAGGAAAACCACGGTTGCGTGAGAGAACAAAAGACCTTTGAGCTTCAGGTTTGCACAATCAAGTCCTTAATGGGCGTGATGCTGGTGTGGCGCTCTGTGGGTCTAGCAGGGTACCGCCTCGGGCCTGGATAAATGATACGGTGCAACATCACATCGTGGTAATCAGGATGCTGTACGGGACATAGAGCAGCAGGCCTTCTTCACATAGACTCGGCTTCACCTCCTTTTTTTTAACCATCATTTTAAAGTTGTTGCGGTAAACCTGTGTGCTTTATCCCCCCATGCAGAACAAAGTGATGGGCTGTCAGAACTGCAGGGACCTGTTTAGCTCAGTCGGGTCCCTCCAGACTTCGTCTCCTGGTGGTGACAGAACGTCTTCAGAGCCACACGACGAGGAGAAGGACGGACTGAAGGAGCAGCTGAGACAGCTGGAGCTGGAGCTGGCGCAGACCAAACTGCAGCTGGTGGAGGCAAAGTGCCGCATTCAGGTCAGCAGGTGTTAACGGCATCTAGTATTTTCAGGGAGGCATGCCAAGCACGTGATCGGAGCTGTAAAGACATTCAGCTAAAACACACGTGTTGCTGATGATCTGATTGGCTGTTGGATCACGTGCACAGAACGCTGAACAGCAGCAACAGGAAATTTACTGTATGCACTTCAACTTCCTGCATCTGTTTTCTGTCTCTGCTGTGACAAATAACGACTGTCAGCTTAATAACATGAAACAGCAGCACGTACAGAAGCATGGAGCCCACTGCAGGCCACCATGTGACCCTTTGTAAGGAGTGAAGCGTTGTAGAGTATTAAAGCACAGCGATGTGACACAGTGATAAACCTGCTCGTGCTCTCATTAATGACTGAATCCTTCTGTGGCTCTGCAGGAGCTCGAGCATCAGCGGGGAGTTCTGATGACCGAGATTCAAGCCAATAAGAACTCTTGGTTCAGCAAGACTCTGGGGTCCCTGAAGAGCTCTGCATCCTCTTCCTCCAGCTCCACATCCCAGACCCCGTCCTCTCCGAAGGAAGGCACTGCCTAGATCAAGCTCCTTCGCCCTCCCTCGCCCCGCAGGATGCACACTAGAGCTGAGGAACACAAGCCGAAGAAGCAAGAAGCGCAAAAATGCAGTATTCCTTTTTCAGTAGGCGGAAACAGGGAGCTTCCTGGACCGCAAATAGCCCAAAACTGTGGGAAGAACCAGGCAGGGGGACTGAATGAACCATCTGCCTGAGTTTGAGGGAAATATGAACCTTCTCCACTTCACAGTGGATCAGAGCAGACGGGGCGAAGAAGTTCAGTGCTGGAACCTGGTTGGGTCTCTTCGCTCCGCCTTGTGGCCAGATGGCGCTATTGCAGCAATATTGTGTGAAGTTTCCTGGTAGCTTGAAAGTAAAGCGGAGTTCAACACCTGTGTTGGTATCACAGGCGTCTCATACGTTTAATCCTCAGTGCAGAAATAGCCCACACGTGCTCTGAGAAAGGAATACTGCATACAAGTGAGATAATACGAAACTTGTATTTCTTTATATTAATGTAACGTAAACAATGTTGTCTTATAAATATGTATAACTGATTAGTAATTTTTTTTAATAATCTTGTACAGAAAAAACACACGAGGCAAAGTTCTTAAATTTCTTTTCTACTCTTTGAATGTCATCTCTTCAGATGTTGAGGTAAGCACAGTGTGTGATCGATGTGGTGGAGTCCAAACGCTGACGGGCCAAAGTGACAGCCGCCAGGTTCTGTTCCCCTCTGACTGTTTTTATGGTCAAGACTTTGTAATCTTTCTTGGTTTTAATTTCTAAATCGAGTTTTAGTTCCTCGTGTTTGCAGATCAAGCTTTTTTAGATATCTGTGATGGTGACAGCAGTGGCCTCTGATTCTGTTATTTTATAAATATAAAACTGATAATACGACGTGTTTGAGACATATTAGCTGCATGTTTTTAGCTGGAGATGTCACAGGCTGCGTTCTTATGAAAAGCTTTAAGCTCAAACATTAATAAGTAGGATTAATGCGTACTTATTGCAGTATTGCTCCACTACGGTTAAATAGACCAGTTGCACAAAGGTGCCAACGCCCTCGTCCTTTGTTGATGGATCATTATTTTTACACATCATCGCCATGTTGATCCCTTGGTCCATAAATGAGTGTTGGCTCTGACGCTCCATGGTAACGCTCCACGGTAACGCTCCACGGTAACGCTCCACGGTAACGCTCCACTGTGAGCCGTTCACGTATGTTTAAATAGTCACGTGCGTCTACTTTATGAGACGAACAGCAGATGGCGCCAAATTCAAACGAGCTGCTTCTTTGATTTCAGAGGACAGAAATAAAAATTGCTGTGAAATTAGCCAAAACAAAATGCTTTGTGTGTTGGAGCTCGTTTAGCAGATATAAGCTGCGGTGCGGTGCCAACTCCCCTGCTTTACTCTTTGGTTGACACTAACATCAGCCTTTGGACTCGGACCAATCCCACGTGTACTTTATGTGTGTGAATGTGTGTGTTCTGCACTGTTATTCAAGTGGTTCAAGTCGATGTTCCTCGTTCACGTGGCTGCCTTTTCTGTTAATGACTGAAGCGATCGACTGTTTGAGCTGTGCCATAAGAGCCTCTCCTCTGCTCCCTTCTTGTAGTCGTCCTAACGATCTCTGCCCATATCGCTGAACAACCTTTTTGCTGGACTTCATTTTCAGCTCCACATTTCACACATTTCCTCCAGGAGCCTCACGAATCGAGGGCCGTCCTCTCGCTGGAGGGAATGCTTCAAAATCATGAAACGGGAGAAAACAGAAGCCGACTGATCATCACTGAATTCCAGGTGTTGTGCTTTTCCAGGACATTCCTCTTCACTGCGTCATTCTTGTTGTACAAAGCGGTTTAATGTCGGAGAGAGCTCCCCGTCTATTATGTGCACTAACGCAACACTGATATTTGAAACACTATTTCAACGTGTGTTTGTTTGAACGTTTGTAGCTGATGATTATTGATGCTGTTGCACATGCAGGCGCTGAGTCGGGTTACAGGTGGCTGTAGCGCCACAGTCCTGTTACACTGGGACTCCAGCGCCGTTTGCTGTACAGTAACTGTCTGAGCTGCATTAATAAATTTCAGTTTTTCTCTTTGTTTGTGCACTTTGAGATTTTATAGAAAAGGAGAATACTGACACTGACACCACGTGCACACACACACACACACACACGTGCAGGTAAATGCAGACATGCAACGTTTTCCCGTTATAAGTAATGTAGACTCACAAAACTTCGTATTGTTCCAAAGTCATGTGAGCAACTACTTGTGTATTCCCAAACATGGTGCATGCTGGCTCACTTATTCAAACTAAACTTTTGGCATTTGCACCAATCAGTGTTCAGACACAGATTTCACCTCCGAGGATTTGAAATCATCAAATCAGACTTTCAGCTGAAATTTCAGGAATTTTACAAAACTCTGACTGTTTATAAATTGCAGCCATTTTTATCTTTGTGATCTCCTGACAAATTAAACAGACAAAATATCTGTTTGGTGCCTTTTCACTGCTTTTCCTTCTATGACACCCAAAAAGACCCTGATGCAAAAAGTGGGTTTGATGACAGAATTATTTCTATGATTTAGAAAAACATCACAAACAATGGATGAAGAGAGTTTACAGGTCACACTCAGCAGAGAGTCTGAAGCCCAAATGCAACATTTGATGGCCGTGGGTTTTAGACTTTAGGCAGTTACTGGTTTATTCAAATGATCCTCAAATTTAAAATGATGTAACTTTGTCCTAAAAGTCATAAATGGTCAGTTACCAGTCAGAGAACATATAAAACCTAACCCAATATAAACTTAATGAAATTTCTATTTAAAAACACGAGTGTATCATCACCACAGAGTTCACGGGGAAACTGTGCGACTCGGATTCACGACAACGAAGCCAAAATGCTCAACAACCTTTATTGTTGCAGATCCGAAAGGCATAGCTGGAGGCATACAGCAGCAACATGACTATAATGAACCAGAACAGTGCAAAACTGAAGCATCTAAACCACACGAACAACCATGAAGTAGAAATAGGAAACAAAACAAAGCACAAGAAACAAAATGACGACGCTGCATTCACATGTGACGCCATCATCCTGGCTTCTTCAACATCGAATCGAAAGAGTCCCCACGATCACCACGTAGTGGCGTGTTATTGTGGACCTGTCCGGCCGGAGGCTCCATCCGACATCATCCATGTCAGGAGGTTCGGGTCTGTCCCAGCTGTCATGGGGCGAGAGGCGGGGCACGCCCTGGTGGAACCACAGATTAATATCATGACTTGATCAGTAGGTATGATTTTGCACTCATATACATGACAGCATTGGGGTGCAGTTATAACAGGCTGCTGAATAAAAACTATCTGCCGTCTCGTCTGTTAGATTATTCTGTTATCATATGTTACCTTATATATGTAATCAAAGTAGTTGAGTTAGAATACTGCTGTAGATCATATTATACCCTTTAATATAGAGCGTGTGAGCTGTATGTAGTTTAGTTCTCGTTATACTTTTGAGTTAAAAGAACATATTCACTTATTAGTTTAGTAGATAAGTGTGCATCACTCTGTATCCTTGATCTGCTGTGAATGTGTTACATGCTCAATTGTTGAATCATGAGGAGAAGGTTGTAAGCAGGAGACTCGGTGTCTAAGACAGAAGAGACAAGTCACATTCCAGACCCCCACCTTTACGGAGAGCAGAGAAAGACAGGGAGCCGAGGTCATAAATTAGGCGCCGTAACAGAGAAAGAATGTGATGTTTGGTCTTTTACGACCAGATGGGGGCCACTAGAGACTATAAAAAGCTGAGCAACCCGTCACCACTTTGAGACTTGCTGTGACCCTCTTCAGGCAGCTCTCCCCATCATGATGGTTTTAAATGCTCATAAGTGTTGAATTGTATGGAAATAAATGATTGTTGATTGAGCATAAATACACCGAGTATTGTCCTTCCTTCAGCCCAAAGATTCAAAGAATTGGGAGATTTCAACACGTCCTTCCATGAATCCGTACCTTGGTACCCGATGTCACGTGGGGGGGATGATATCTCCCCCTGACCTGGCGTCCTGGCTCCCCCTTGCCGTAGCATGTGTGTTGTACATAGTTACAGACACCCAGGTGGGACTTGAACTTACACCTCCTGCTGCAGAGGCGTGTAGTCTTATCACTACGCTATCCAGCAGCTCGTGGCTCCCTGTCAGGAAATTGAACCCCCGGTTCAACTGCCAATGCAGATATGCACGTACCAAGACTCGGCCTCTTCATCACATTTGAGATGTGTAACACGTTTCATTGCCTTTTAAGCTTTTTGTGGACCAAAGCGACAACTTTTGTTGCGTTGCCACCAGAGTGCGCTGCTGAATAAAAACTCAGTTGATGCGTCAACGTGCGAGGAGGAGTACATCAAATATACCAATAGGTGGCGCTCTAAGTGTCCAGGAATGTGTTCAGGACTCATCAACCAGGAAGTCTAGGCCAGATTGGACTTTGTGTATCTGACTTACAGTAATTTTGTGCTTCATTGTAAAACGTCGAAGTTTGATTTCAAACAACAAGCCGCAAACTCTGCGACAAACATCAGGATCAGAAACCAGAGTTTGCTGCAGGTCTGTGAACAGGTTTGTGTCATTTTTGCAAACACATTTTTAAAATATAATTATATTACACAGTAAAGTGTGAAACGTCACACACAGTATCACACTCGAGCTCTTTCGCCTCAGACTGTAACTCACTCTTCCACAGATGCTCGTAGAGGCAGGCTGCAGATGCTTGATTTTACACACCTGAGTTCAAAGATTAAGAGCTTTGGTCCAACACGTGTGTTTGTATAGCGCAGCAGACAAACACTGAAGGGAGTGCTGGAAAGTTATGTTAACACAAGTCAACAGCAAAGTACAACTGTTCTGATAAGATGTTTTAAAAGTGTAATAATGTTATTTTCTTGACTGAAAAATCACAAAATAATATTTTAAACTGTCAGCGTCGCATGAGCCCACTAAATAAGCCAAGCAACTTTGTCTTCTTCCAAACAGGAATGCATATTGTAACCACACCCTTGATGTCATTGTTTTCTTCTGATGTTCTGTGTAATTCTGTCACACAAGTACAATGTAAATGTAAAATATTTAGTGGAATCTGGTGAGATGAAATTGACTTGATTGGTTTAGAATCAGCTGATAGAATTGCTCCAAGTATTTAAGTAAATACATGTTTGATGTTTTTATGTTAGTTTAATCGAAAAGATTTCTTCATGAAAAACAAAAATAGCAAGAAGCTTTCTTCCCGCCTTCCCAGTAACCCTGGTAACACAGTAAACTAGCACTGTGCAGGGTCACCTGGAGGTAAATGAACCATCTTAAATTCTTCTTACTCTTTGGTTTGCATGTTGCTCATTCGGTCACTGAGCTCGTCAAAGTAATTATCAACAAAGCGAAGCATCTGAATGACGGCGCTGAGCAACAAGATGTCAGAGTCAGTGTCCACCTCCAACTCCTCGCTGTAATTCTTCACTGGAATGATGCAGGACAACGGCACGCCGAGCCGGGAGCTGACCTCCTGCATCTGTATCACAGTGTACAAGAAAGGCTCATCCTACCATGTTCAACGTTATTTGTATTTACTAAAAAAGGTTTGTTTTCCCTGTAGAACCATCCTCACCATCTCCTTAATGTAGCCACTCTTGTAAATGTTTCTCACGTCCTCTTTCACCAGTGGGCAGGCTTCATCTACTTTAGTGAGGAGCACCAGCTGAGGAATACCTGGAAACAAATGAGCAGGAAGCTCATTTCCAAAATGTCACAGATTCTGACATAGTGAGTCATCACAGTATCATTATAATAGAATCTCATCTCTGGTGAGGAGGGAGGATGCACCAGTGTGTGCACTGTGGGTATACGTGTTCATGGTTGTGTGCTTAATGACAGTTCACAGGACCTGGAGTCTTTGGATGGGAACGCTCTCATCTGGGGGGGAAAGTGTGACCTTCCAGATCTGAACCCAAAGAGTGCTCTGCTATAGGACTTCTATACTAATCATAGTTTGTCCATAACAAATACAGGTAAGTTATTCCTACGGTACTTGGCACCAACGTTCCCTCTAATGTTTCACGTGTCTGAGCGAACGCACAAACTCCCTGAGCGGTACCACTGTGAGCGACGGCAGACGTGTGCACTGTGGTCACGCCAGCGTCCAAGTTACATGTTTATTAAAATAATCAAATTACAGCATTTATGTTAGACTACTTTTAATAACTGCTTTGGCCCACTTACAACGAAAATTAAAAATAAAGTCTTGTTCATGACCTGTGCAGCATGTTAACACTATTATTAACTAACCCCTAACCCTTTATAACAGAGTGTAACTTAAAAATATGCAGGACTACTTTCTACTGGGTGGGAAGATCTGACAAGCCGGAACATGCCGTTTAATTTACCAAGGTTTGCTCCACAGTCTCAGCGCAGAGCTGCGTTCATAAACAATCGGACATCCGAATATTGGTCTTTTTAAAATCTTGATGTAACTGTGAGACCATTTATTCTCCTCGGTTTCAACAGAAACAACAAAAACTGAATATTAATCAGGAAAACCTTACATTTATGGAGTTCACATACTAGTATAGACTGCATTTATCTGGTAGTCTGCTAATGTCGAATTTTGGGAAGGCACCACGAGGTTACTTCTGTTTGCTCAGTCCTGTCCCACATTCCAAAGACATCGTCCCAGTCTTCATGAAGCTCATAATACACTCAAAATATAGAGAAATTATGAGTTGCTCGAGAGCTTTACACAATTTAAGAATTTAAAGAATAAATTAAAGATATTAAGTTGCAGCCTGACAGAAATAATGAAGAACATGCTTATAATCAAACCGAGGTCTGAAGAAGTAGCAAGCCCGCAAACAACAGAATAAATGAGCAAATGAAGCTCTGCCAGTCACAGAACTGACCTCCACATCTGCTCTGGGACCTGTGAGCAAGAATATTATTTTTCTGTATTTCATTTCCTTTAAAATTGTTTCGATTTATTAAATTAGATTGAAATGGATGAATGAAAATCTGTTTACTGGAAACAGTTTTGGGGATTTTCAGTGTAAAATATCTGGTTTAAGTTTACAACGAAAGCTATAAAAAGGGTTGAATTTCAATTCAGTCTTGTTTATGTATTTATTATTTAATCTATATTATAAGGTAAAGACTCATCCTATACCTAACTATCCAAGTCAAAGTTTATTTGAAGAAAGCACCATCTCTGCGTGAAAGGGGCGTGTTTATGGCAGAAAGGAGGCGGGACTCCCAGCGGCTGATTGGTGGCTGACAGTCGGCCTGCTGACCTCTGGCTGAAAGTAGCAGCTTTGAGTGGCTGTATCTGTTGTGCTGAGATTCAGAAGGAAAACAGCTGTAATGACTGCACTCGGCTCTACTGACCCATTAAGTTGACCTTTCTGCGGATGGCGTCCAGTTTCTCCTCCAGCCCCGTGGGCATGATGGAGATCTTACAGCTATCAATGACATAAACCACGCAGTGGATCTTGTCTTTGAGTCTAGGAGACTTGTGATAGCCGTGGGCCTCAGGATGCAGAGGAGCTGAAGGGTTGAACTAGAGGAGCAACGGAGACACGGTTTGAGCCGACAGCTGACAAATCTCTGTTTCATACATTCAGTGTCCTGCTGATGTAATGCAGCACCTGATAACAGTCTGGCAGGTGACCTTTGAGGATGCTGTTCAGGTCATCGATGTCAAGCCCCGCCCCTTTGCTCTCCTCCAGCCCCATGGTATCGCACAAGATTATCGGCAGAGGTTTCCCTTCACGCCCGGCTTTCACAGAGTACGAGCGAAACTGTTGGACACAAAGCGATTAGAGCACAGCGCACAGAAAGGGGGCCGCTGAAACCACTCACAATAATCAATCACCTGTGTGGTGAGGCTGGTGGAGGAGGAGCCAGATATGGCCTGGCTGGTGACGTGGCCTCTGAATACAGAGTTGACAGAGTTAAAGAAGCTGGACTTTCCAGCTCCGACTGGTCCGATGAGCAAAACCCGAGCCTGGGTCACAGAGCTGACTGTGGGTTTGTAGCTCTTAATGCTCTCGATCAGCCCCGCCCTCTTCCTGCACAAACGAGGAGATGGAGAACTTTTGCAGCAACTGTAATATGTGTCAGTAAATATCATATCATTGCAGCCAACTGATTAACATATTCCTCCAGCTGTTTGTAGATCAGTGTGCTGTACAAGAGTCAGGACTGTGGCTCCGTCACACTTACTCAGACTCCCACACTATCGTCCTCCATGGCCTCTCAAGTTCAGAGCTTTCTGTTCAAGAGCAAAAACACAGCAGGACATCAGTGCTGCAGTCGCTCACCCAGCTCACGATCCATCACAGAACCGTAAATGTGACCTTGACCTTGAATGCAGTTTGGGGCAAATGTTTGCAGGTTTCCTTAAAATTCAACTGATACTCTTGAATATTGTGGACAGATCAAAGATGGACCCCACTGCCGTGCAATAAACTCGTCAGTATTTTGCTTGGATGAGCTTGTGATGAAATCTATTTTCTTAACCACGTGTTCAATTTAGGGTGGAGGGGGTGGAGGGAATGATTAAAGGCCTGTTAGAGGGCAAGAATATAACGTGTGATACCTGTTATTGTTATTATAACTAAAAGTTATTTTATGTCTGAGATAAATGATGCAGACAGCCGGTAACCTAGTGGACCTACCCTCCACTTGGTAGACTTCACACTCCGTCAGGTTGAGATCATTGCCATGCATCTCTGCAGCAGTGAAGTTGTAATAATTTCCTGGACTGCTGTACACTACTGGCTTGCTTCCATGGACAAGAACCAGTGCTTCTCCAAAATAAGGTCCAGAGTTTCCGATCATTTTCACTGCATTTCCAGGACCAGTGACAGGATACTTGAGGAGCTGCTCTGCAGTGAAGGTAAAAAGAAAAGCTTTATCATCATTCACAAACCCTCCAGACTGATTAAAGGGTTGTTTGGTGTAGCCTCCAAACACAAAACCAGAGTTGTTGTAGCCCACGGACACAGTGGGAGAGCGGTGGTCACATTGTTGGTGAAATGCTGCACCGGTGAAGCCGTGGACGCTGGCCTTGTACAGCAGCTGCAGCCTGACTCTCCCCAGCTCAGAGCAGATAGCTCTCTGCCTGCTTTTGGTTAGCTTGGCATTCATGATGGAAAAAGGATCTTCTGAGCTGAGTCAGTTATACTGTTTAATCTGTGGAGTCAATGAAAACACATCCACAGTTACTGCATCGAGTCATATTTCCATAATTAAAAACAAAGTGCAGTTTCTTTGCCTCATTCCTTGTAAATAGCACCACAACAGTTCATTTGCCTCTGAGCTATTTAATAATGTCCTTCTTAGGTCTCAGTGTAGTGCACTGAATCAAATTCACACACAAAGACTTTTAATTATCTGCATTTTGTCTTTATCATCAAAATTGTTTGATAATTTTACACTTCAAGAATCCATTTTCTGTTAGTATGTTTCATTATTTTATTTTAAATATATATTTTTGAGACTGTTATTGGTTTTTAATCTAGTTTAAACCAAACCACTCTTTAGCTACATTCTGGACCGTGCTTCCGGAATGCAGTAGCTAGCGAGCTGATTGGAGACCGTAACAGCCAATCAGAATTATTGCATCCAAGTCTGTGATTGGTGGGTTTTGTGGCACACTTCTAAGGGTGTACAGAGAGCTGAGACACACTGAGCAGGTCTGCAGATGTCTGTGAGCACAGAGATCTGAGCGAGAGCGGCTGTTATTGTGCGTGGATGTGGATAATAGCAAACAGTGAAATACATTTCTCTCACGCAGGAATGAATTTTGTTCGCTCAAATTAAACTAAAATAAATTTCTTCTCAAAATGCAACATTTGCGCTTGCATTTTTTTTAACGTGCGCTCGGAATAGAGGCACAAAAATACCGCCATGGTTACAGCACGTGTGTCCAGCTCTTATCGGTTCTTTCGATCAAAGTCAGACTAAAGTTTATTTTGCCAAAACTGATCGCTTGCATTTAAACTGCTTTAAATAACTTGTTGGTGTATAATATGTGAAACGCGGCTCAAGTCATCTTGAGCCACAAACAACATTCCTGTAACAAGGTAAAGTTTTTGACTTTAATGTTTCCTTTATTTATCCAGTAAAAGAAAAAAGCTCGTTGACATTAAAAATGTCTTTTTAAAAAAGGTCACTTGGGCACGAGGACAGCAGAAACACAAATATTACAATGGTCCGGTAAACATACTTTAAGCGGACACAAGGACCGGATTGGTTATCATGTAGGTACAATAACACAGAGTTATAAAGACGCTTGAAAAACAGGTAATTTTTAAAATTTTATGTATAACCTTTTGTAAACTCTGCTCATTGACCAACGTAAAGATGTTACACATGAAAACACACGGAGACCTTGGAAATCAGTTTTTGGCGCAACACCGGAGCTGAACAAACAAAAACATCGCTCACTCGTTTCTGTGATGTTGATTCCGAAAGTTCAAATATGTGAAAATACATTTTGCTTTAGTTTGTTAAACAAGCTGATGATCGATTTAGAGAAAGAGTGAAAAAAGAAACCAGGCGAACACCACAGTGGCGTCGCAGGCACAATAACCCTGCGGTCTGATTTCCTGACAAGAGTGAACCACACCCAGCTCACTAACTGCACCAAATGTGATTTAACAGATTTATGTGGCATTTTATTATCGAAACGACGTCTCCGTTAGATTAACTTACACTAACTAAACTTTCTTACAGTTCTCTGGTTTTTGTTGTTGTTTTGCAATAAAGAAAAAACAAACAAACATTCAAAATCTTACATGTAAATTTAAAAAACGGCCGCAGCTCTTTGTTACTTCCAGTCTTACCTCCTGGTCCAGACAGATGAGGGAGCGTGAGCAGTTGTCGCAGATGTCGCTGTGGACAGATGTGAAGTACAGATGTGAGAAGCAGTCTGCCGCCGGAAATGAAACTGGAAGCATTTCGCAGACTGTGGGCTTACCGGTGGTTTCTAGTGTTCAAAAGTAGAATGGGAGGCAGAGCCTTCAGCTTTCAGGGGCCTCGTCTCGAAACCAGCTCGTAGTTTGGATTCGATAAACACAAAGACTTCTCTAGTTTAAAGATCAGGGTTAAAGCATAGGCTGGGTCAGCTGACCCTGAACCCTCCCTTAGTTATGCTTCAGTGGGTCGAGGCTGCGGGGGGATTCCCACAAGTGTTTCTTCTTCACTCACTTTGTGTTTGTTAGCTTAGGTTTGACTTTGTTAGTCAAAGTCAAATTTATTTATACAGCACATTTAAAACAACAACGTTTGACCAAAGGTCTGTACATTTCAGATAAGCAAAAGAGATAAAAACAAAGGAAGACGTGACGAAATTTAAGAAAAGAAGCATAAAATGAGAAGATTTGAGTAAGAAATAAGGCAAATAAAAGTAGAACAAACTCATTCTGATTGAAAAGCTGAAAAATAAAAGTGGGTTTTCAGACGGGCTGTGAAAGTGTCCAATGTTGGGGAGGTCCTGAGGTCACAGCAAAGGCTCCTCTGTGCTTTCATCTGGACCTCGGGACAGCTAGGAGCATTTGATCTGCAGACCTCAGTGACCTCAGGAGTGCACCAATTCAAAAGATCAGAAAGGTATGAGGTTGCAGACAAAATCTTAAAATCAATTTGAAAACTAACTGGCAGCCAGTGTAAGGATGCTGGTGCAGGAGATGTGGCCAGTCAGTAACTGTGCTGCAGCGTTTTGGACCAGCTGCAGTCGGCTAACTGATGACAGAGTAAAGACAAAGGTCGAGGAGAGATGAAATGAAGGCATCTCTCAAAGTCTCTGAAACAGAGGAACGGCTTCACTTTTGCAGCTGATTCATCATTGAACAACTTGATGTCCGGGACAAGTTTGTTCAGAAGAGCGCCGGGATTAGTCATCGGTGATGCAGCCATGCAGTTTTGAAATTTCACCACCCAGTCAGCAGCTTCCCTTAGTTGTCAGCTATCTGTACTTCTCAGGGGCAGGACTTGACTTGGGTTCCTGCTCTGTGGCACCACACGTCTGGAGGTAATGAGCTCCTCTCAACTGCTGTCACTACTGAAGGTGGTGGTTTGTCTTCAGTCAGAGTTAGCGACAGTTTGGAAACACTGACAAAAGGACAGGAGGCGGAGCCGAAGATGTTAAGAGTGAGCAGGATGGGCAGGATTAGAAATGAGTACGTCAAAGGAACCGCTCAGGCTGGGCAGGCAGCAGACAAAGTTAGGCTGAGGTGGTTCTGACATGTGACAGGAGGTAAGGTGGATAAGAAGATATGTATTATGGAGGTACTGGGAGGAAAAGGGGGAAGATCTCAGAGGTTTATGGAGGGAAGAGTGAAGTGGACGTGCAGGGGGTTGGAGGGAAGAGAATCACTTTTATGGACACAGATACGAGTCGTGGTCACTGGCCGGCGATGTGCGACACACTGTTGTTCTACGACGTTTACAAGAAAGGCAATCGGAGAATACCCCATCAGCTCGAACCCCTCCCTCCATCTTTTCTAACATTCACACATTAGTATCTTGCCCAAGGATAAGGCATGCAGACTGGAATCAAACCCCCAACCTTCCAATTATTAACGCCCTGTTCTTCCTCCTCAACTGCAGTCACTCCTAACTCTGTTGACACATTTCTTCTTTCGACTGCTGCCACTGAGGCTCACCACAGCACATCATGAGCGCTCACTGTCCCAGTATGAGTCCCAGTATCCTCCGCTGTCCCACCAACATGTCACTGGATCCATGAACTTTCCTCCAGAGCTGAACTGACTGAAACGAACCATTTTTATCATTTTGTCTTTTGTTCTTTTTGTAATACATTCACCAACAGATTTGTTATGTAAGTATCTACAGCAGGCGTGTCCAACTCCTGCAGGTTTTAGATCTCACCCTGAGTCAACACACACACATTCCCAGGCCTCTGGAGAACATCAGGACATGTTGAGGAGGTCATGTAGCCATTTGAATCAGCTGACACATCTAAACCCTGCAGGACGCCGGCCCTCGAGGCCTGGAGTTGATCTAATGAGTCTATCGGCAGCAAAACAATCGAAATCTCAAATGATCTCAAACTTGTTTCATTAACATGACCGTGAGGTCACTGTACTCAGACGGCCCTCACGGTCACCAGCAGTCACTGGGATGTGGTGGAACAACAAGAGGAGGTTAACCCTGGAACCGGCTGCACTCTGCATGAACACCGTCACCTGGTTGCACTCCTCTCTGCCTGAAGAATTGCAACATAATATTAATCCTACATTCATGAAAAGATGTAGCATTACTCACAATGTTGAGTAATGAGACAGATTTTTCAGCACCGTTCCTTTTGTAAAACACACCACAGCACACAGACTGTGTATTTTCTTTTGTTGCTCAAAGCATCAAAACGTAGAAGTAATTATTCTGCAGAAAAATGTTCATCAGGGTTTTATGGATCCATGTTAGTGACGTTTAAGGTCGAGCTCAGGCACAGGGATGCATCATAGAGTCGTGGCCTTCTGAGAACCGCGCTCACTGCCCATATTTATTGTGTATTAAACATATTAACTGAAACTGAAGGCGGAGCTTTAGGAAAAGGGTTGAATCATTTTGAACAAGTGATTTCTCAGAGATGCAGCTGCTGGCTGAGGCTCCAAGCTTTCATTCATGTGCATTTATGGACTTCACAGGTCAAGTAACGCATTGATGAAAGCTTATTATGATTTGGTAGTGATCTCTGTGGGATGTACAGTCATGGTCACGCTGCCACCTTGTGGATGTCACAGCACATCACACACAGAAAACCAGGTAAAGTTTTCATGCATTTCTTTAATATATCAGTTTTTTATATTCACAACAAATACATTAAGCTCTTTCTCTGTATGATACACCCTTAAATATTTTTACACTCAAACATTTGTTTGCCTATGAAAATGTCTTTTAATCTTTGTGACTTTATTTTGAACGTGTTGTACTTTGTTTGTACAGTTGTTGTCTCCATGCCTCCTAGCAAACTGACAGTATTTCCTTTGTACAATATTTACAGGTGAAAAAACCAAACAAATCTAAAGTTTTACATGATAGTACTCGGTTGAAAGGAATTGTTGGGTCTAAGGTGCAGGCAAGGAGTGAGGGAGGGAATGTTTAAGAAGAAAGGAACGTGAAAGTAGAAGAAGGCGGCTAACGGAAAGCGCTGCACGAGACGCAGAGTCCAGTGTTTGCTCCTGCAGGATCTATGAAGCTAGAGCAGATGTACATGGTGTTCCTATAGAAAATAACCATCTCCAAGGAAAACCAACGGCGCACTCTTGAAAAACACGTCAATTTCCTTCCTTGAATTCAATCACGTGAGCCGATCCCAGCTCTGCAGGCAGCAGGAAGGAGGATGTTAACACTGCCTGTGGAAGGCGGCCGTGTGCTCGGTGCGGTGAGGCTAAGCTCAGGTGCTGCATCACTCGGTCTTCATCAGCATCTCCATGGCCCGATGTCTCTGGTGCTTTAAGTCGTGAACTCAGAACTTTTCCATCCAAACTTTGGACAGTTTCACTTCTGTGTGACCGAATAAGACCGTGAGACGCAGCTCCTGTGCATCATGTGAACAAGACGAGTGGAAAGTTGTAAAAAGTCTGATGTTGGGATTTTAGTGCCTCTGTAAGAAATGTAGGACTGTGGAAGCGAAGTAACTCTTTAGCTTATGTAACGCGACGCACGAGACTCAAAGGCAACCACTGGACTCTACCCGTCCACGTCTCTGTGCAGCGTGACGAAGCTTCAAACTGATAACTGGAGCATTCAGACGGACCTCGTCCTGCTCTGTGGGTACCCGAGTTTGGTTTCACTGACAGCAGAGCTTCTTCATCATCTTCACGACTCTCAGCAGTGATCGCTCTGGTGACACAATCACCTGCACAGGACACTTTAAAGAGTCCTCTGGAGAAAATGGCAGCTGTGGGCAAAGCTTGAGGGAGCCGTGGGTAGCAGCAAAGCCTCCGAGTGACAGGACGATATGTCATTTATTAAAAAGGCCAACATGACCTCTACATATCATCTGTAAAAGCGGCAGACTGAGGCGGGTAAATAAATGCTCGTTACTGATCGACGATTGGTTCTGGGCTTCTGGAAGTTTTGAGCGCCGGACACTGAATTCGAACCTTTCAATCGAACAGTTTCTCGCTCCGAGATGTGACGCTGGACGACACTGTGCATGCGCAGAGCTGTCAGAAGAATTCTGTAATCCTTGAATTGATGACGTAACTACAACAGACAAATGCTGTGTGCAGCGATGCATCCTGTCTCTGCAGCTTTGGCTGACGTGTTAGCAAACAGCCACGTCCAGGGTAACCAGGCAGGAAAAACTTTCACTTTTATCAGATCAAGTCTTTCAATTCGTCTGCCGTCACCGGCTCTTCGCTCACGTTTAGTCCGTGCCCGACTTTACTAAAGGCAGCGTCCAGCTAGTTGAAGTGGTGACAACAACGCGGTCTCTCTGTAATAAACTGGGAAACAAACAAAGCCCACGCCTGCAGCCGTACAAAAACAGACAGCAGATCGTGACGCCGACAGCCGGTGAACATTTATGCTCTCGCAGACTCCACGACCCCCTCGGCTGTGTGCCACTCACATGGAGTAAGACCCCAGCTGTGGGCTGAAGCCTGGCAGGTTCTCTTTTTCTGCAGATACTTTGAATCTAACGTTTGTTGGCTACGTGACAGCGCCGGTTTAGTTCGATTTTCTAAAGCTGATCATCTCACGATGCGGCGACTGAAACAACGTTAAAAATACAAACTCACTGGAAAGGAAGCCATGGAGGTGACGGGGAACGTCCGTTTCCATCATTCGTAATAGAAAGACACACGTGGATGCGAAGACCCGCCCTGTCGGCGCTCGGTCTGACACGTCAACTAGCTGCGCGCTCTCAGTCCACGAGGTGAGGCCAGGAGCCTCGTCACGGCGGTACGCCGGCAGGTCTGCAGGCTCGTCACGCGGTCCTCGAATGAATATTTACAGTCCTGCACCTGCGGAGGGCAGCTTCACTGGAAGTCTGAGCCATCTGCTCGCTTCTTCAATTACAAACAACGAAACAAAAACAAAAAGGCGAGTCGCTCGTTCGCTTCAATCCATCAAAGTGCAAATATGAGTCACATGACTAAAACAAGGGTTGTAAAAAAAATAAAAGCCTGAAAATAAACCCATAAAAAAGTCACATAAATAAGTCAGTATGTGCAGGCCTGCCTGTACAGGAAGAAGGCAAACAAAGAGCAGAACAGATCTAAACCTGGAATAACATGAAAGTACAGAGAATGTAAAAGGCGGGATTAAAGGACATTTCCAGAACTTTCAAAGCCGCAGAACTCTTGATCAACAGCAGGTAACACGTCTGTGTGAGTGCAACGTTGAAGCTTTGTGGTCCCACAGGAAGAGAAGAAAGCAACGCCACAACGTGCACGCAGTGTGAAAATCAATCTGTGACAACGATGAGAAGCAAAGAAACCCCACGAGCAGGTCCAGCTGAAACCTTCGGCTGTCTGTGACCTGATGTTACCTTGGAGACAATCATTTCTGCTGCTTGTCACATGACCACAATATCCTTTGAAAGGGGGAAAGCTTTTAAAGTGGAGAACATAGTTGAGGTGCAGATCTTTTGCTGTCCTGCCATTAAACCCAGAGAGAGCCTCGCTGGCAGAGAGCAGCTGCCATGTTGGAGACAAACTCCATAAACACCGAAAACAAAAGACGGCTAAAAGATCCAAGACAGAAAGTATTCCCAGCAGCTGCTAGCTAAAATGGAAAACACAAATGGAAAAAATACAAACAGATTTCTCTTTCAAGTCATCGTCCTTCAGAATCCTTCTCCTCCAGCCCATCCCAGGGAAGCGCCAACGCCTTCCAGCAGCTGACGGCGTGAAGCCTCCTCTCGGTCCGCAGGCCCGTTCTCTGCTCAGCAGCACGGCTAACGCCCAGCTCCTCCTCACCGGCACAACAGCGACCGGACAACTCGCATCCAAAGCTCTCCTTTAAATGGTTTTCCTCTGTGGGTCAACTTGGATCCATCAGGCAAGGCGATTACTTCCACGTCTTCCTCAAAGCGGTTTGGTACGGATATCTTTGTCTTCGCTTTGTTGTTGTTCCGTCGTTCCTGATTAGTTTGTGTGTGTTGCTGCCGTCTGCCCAATGGACGGCTTCTTGTTAGTGAGGCTGCCTTCTTCGAGGTGACGGAGGAAGAAAACGGCGCATTGGTTTTTTCCTTTTTCTTTTTTTTCCCAGTAATGAATGAATCCACCGCAGGGACACAAGACTGTTGAGGAGTGACGAGGGATGGACTGCTGGTATCTGCCGCCATTTATTTAAATGCTGAAAACTCCCCTGAAAAGATAAAGAAACAAAGACAGACGGTGTGTGGACAGCAGTGTCAAGTTTCAGGTGGAAATATGAAGTTAGTGCGTTTCCAGTGAAGTTTACTTTATGAAACAACACTCACCCAGTGACAAAGGCCCGATACAAGTGTGGGAAATATAAGGACTACTGCACCGATGCAAGTACCACGAACGAGGGCCTCAAGAAAACCTTCTATTGTTTTTATTTGTTTTTATGCACAAATCTGAGAATATCCAACAACTTTAACACTTAAAGGGAAAATAACTCCTGACACTCTGTCACACAAATAACAACACCTGATCTGGTCTTTAAGTCTGACGTCACTAACCGTGTCTGGACCTAAACTCCGCTGCAGGTCCATATATCAAACGATCACTGTGGCATTACTGAGAGTTAAAAACTGTCTAAAGTCTTTCATCTTTAATAAAATGATCAGCGTTCTGCTCTACCAGGTGTAACAAGTGAGTTTAACATCCAGGCATCCATGAAAACGGAATTTATGACATTTAACGGAGTTAGCAGTTAGCAGGAAGTTAGCTCGCTAGCTTCTATCTAAACACAATATAGCATGTCCTGACTGCGGGGTTTTGGAAACAAATTCAAACGTACAGCTCTGCTATCACTTCCAACATAAATGAAGACAGAAAACTAAACAGCAGTGACGTTTGTAGGGTTACTGAAGTTTGGTAAGCTGTATATAATGATGTGCTACGTGACCGCTAGCGACACAGCTATGTTAGCATAATATAAACAAGCTAACTTTTTTTCCACTCGATAAAAGTTAACGTGAGTGTTCTCGGTGGTCAGAAACAAATGTAATCGCATGGCAGGATGCTGTAAAAGGACCAAACTTCAGCCAGGAGAACAACTGAGATAATACATCCACAATCTGTTAAATGTAATAAATCCTGTTTTCATGGATGCCTGGATGTTAAACTTAATTGTTACACCTGGTAAAGCAGCAACGCTGATCATTTTATTAAAGATGAAAGAATTTAGACAGTTTTTCACTCTCAGTGATGCTGCAGTGTTCGTTTAACTTTGGGACCTGAAGTGACGGAGTTTAGGACCCAGATTCCTTCGTGAGGCTCCTGACTACAGTAGCCGTAACGCTCCAACAATCCATCAGGCGCTGCGGCTTCGTAGCTACCAAAGTCGTACTAAAACATTTTGACAGATGTCTGAGCGCCGTGTACCTCATAAAATCGGTTCGAGGTCAGTAAACACAACCAGAATTCATACATAAGGCGCACATTCAATTTTTGAGAAATTAAAGGATTTTAAGTGCACCTCATAGTGCCGAGAATACGGTAAGTGGAAATTCAGTTCCAAGAAATATTCTGCAAGCCAACACACTGAAAGATGAGATGTGATGCACTAAGCATGGTTTGGGGATAAGGCACATTCATTAGAGGTAGTTATAGTGTATGTGATGAAAAAGCTACACTACCACTTCCTGTTACTGTCAGCTCCAGATTTCGCCGCTCCAGATGCTGAGAAGCGATGTTCCCAAGAAAAATAACTCACCGTAACCGCCGGCCTGGATGGGGGTTTTAGGTGAGGCGCAGGCATACAAACTGAAGTCCTCTGTCTGAAAACCAGCTCGGTTTAACGAAGGCTCCGAGGCGCTGCGGTGGATTTTGGGTAACGAGCGAGCCAGCAGCTCAATGGATGCCAAAATCTGAAGAAATACACAACAAAGCCACAGGGGTCGTTAGTCAGGATCGTATGATCACCATTCCCTCACAACACAAGAAACGAGCGACTACATCAGCTCAGCTGCTTTCTGTGGTTGCAGCTGCTTGCTGAGGCCATCGGTGGCAACGCAACAACTGTCAGAAAGAAGGAAGTAAAGAAATCCAAAATGCTGCAAATTAGGGAGTAAGGGCGAACGCTCACTCTGCACCAAACTCAGAGCTTCCACCCTGAAACGATCCATGTCTGTTTGCTGCCACTAGCTGAAGGGCTTTGGAGGTGAACACCAGGACAGCAAGAGTCGGATTTGATGGAGAGAAACGTCACTAAACTGTTGTTAAATAACAAATATTAAGACCATTAGAGTTTAAAGAGAAGCTGGGATGTGATGAGTGTGAGAGTCTCTTGTCTCCGTGTCTCAGCGATTTTTGAAAGGGTTTGGGAAAAAAAAAGAAAAAGAGTTTACTGTAAATATTATTTCCTCTCAATGTATAAAAGCGTCAGTGTGGGCTCTCACCTGAGGGAAGAGAGGCCGCTCCTCTCTCTTCTTCTTCAGGCAGTCAGCCATCAGCCTCTTCATGGCCTTTGGACAGTTGCTGCGGACCTTGCTGAGGTCAGGGGACAGGTAACCTCGTCCCACCATGAATATGATCTATGGAACAGAAAGAACGAGTCGTGAAACAATCTTCTGAGCTCTGCTCCCTCATCATTAATGACAAATCAAAGATCTGCAGCTCATTCCAAGTGTTTTTGGCATTTGTTCAAATTTGGTCTCAAACTTTAAATATGAGGTCCAAAGACAAAATGCGTCAGCCAGCTCTGCAACATCGACACAGCTAAAGAGGATCACAGAACTCTTTGGATATGGAAAACCTCCCGGTGCCTGAAAACACGGTGCAGCAGAAAGATGGGAAACAAATATGGAGAAAGAAAGCAACAGCTCACGATTCAACGCGTAACACATCACCTGCTGAGACCATGTGACGGTACGTGCATGCACATGAAGTGTGAAGTGCACAGGACTTGACTCTGCTCAGCTTCAGCCGAATGTGAGACCGGTCAAACAGCGCCTCACGGTGGATGGATAGTGAACCAAAGACAAACCCAGCTAAAGGCCTGGCAGAGCATCTCACCCATTCAACAGCAAACACCATTTATATTCCAAACATGATTAAAATGATGTTCAGTCCAATTTATTTTCAGCCTCTGAAAATGGAAACTTTGTATAAAACTGGCTGAAATTCCCCAAACATGAAACATCTGGGGTTCAATCCCTCCTTCTGCACGCCCAACATCCTCGGGCAAGATAACAACCCCAAGTAGAAAGCGCACGCGTAGAGAGAAAAGTACTTTTATCAATGGATGAATGAGGCATGGTGTGTAACGTGCTCAGAGTAGAAAACCCGACAGAAGAGCCATTTAACATGTTAATGCCACACTGGGGGAAATGCACCTGTTAAAGCAGCAAAAACATGGTTCAGTCTGACTGCTGAACCAGAGGTAAAACGGGGCGGAGTCTGGAGTATCTGTTAGAGCGAGTGCAGCAGTGGGGCCGCGATCACATCCACTCACCTGGTCTCTGTTGTTGATGTTGGAGTAGGGCAGCGCTCCTGACATCAGCTCGTAGAGTACGATGCCAAAGGCGTACACGTCCGACTGGAAGCTGTAGGGGTTCTTGTCCTGCAGCCGGATTACCTCTGGAGCCTGACGAAGCACAAGTTACACCGACCGTCAATAATTCACTGCTTGTTCAGTCGAACTGAAAGGAAACGTCTACAAAGACTCAAATCAATATTATGGCAATGAAAGGGGGGCGCTTCTTTTTCATATTCTCTGCAATACTCTGTTCCCCCAAACAGGGTGAGAATGGGCTGATCTGCATTTCTGATCACTTCTGCGTTCTCACTCTTGCTGTATTAGCCTCAGCACGCCTGGTTTAACGCATGAGCACATTTAGAGAGCACACATCAGATGGAAAGAATGACAGGAAAACAAAAAGTGTCTCGTAGGACACGAACACCGACCATCCAAAGAATAGAGCCTGAAAGCTGTTCAAACTGGTGGGAGCCACTCCAGCGGGACTTCACCGTAGCCAGACCAAAGTCCCCGATCTTCACTGTTAGGTCCTCATGGAGGAAAATATCTGGGACAACGGGTCAAGGAAACACTCTGAGCTCCTTCATATTCCAAGTATGGATTTTCCATTTTGATCCTTCATGAAATGACAAAAAACCAAAACACTGACGTGACAATAACGACACAAACATGCTGGATGCTACAATCCAGCGAATCAATAAGCAGCGTTTCTTCTTCAGTTCCAGATGTTCTGTATCGTGTGCAGTGTTGAAGTATTACGCAGTATTGGACAATCACTGCATTCTGATCCCATCACTTTGGTGGACGAACGGTAATAATATCATATTTGATATATTGGTGCCTCTGTCTGGGCCGGGGTCGTGGGAAGGTCCATTCCTGCTGTAAGGTGTGCTCTTCTTATTCTCCCCTGAAACGAAGCATTTCTTGGTCCTGCTTACGCTCCTGTAGCACCAAGTCCAGCTTATCACCCGATGACTTTGATTCAAAAGGATACTGTTGCTCTTCAGATCTCTGTGTATGATGGACTTGGCATGCAGGTAACTGAAGGTGAAGAGCAAAGCGTCATTAGAGCGACGGCGCTCGTTGTGGAATTTGACAGCGCTCGATGTTTGAAAGGTTACTCACTCCATGCCCTGAGCGGTCTGTCGGGCTATGTCGATCAGTTTGATCATCTCGAACTTGGTCTCGATGATGTGCAGGTGGTGGTACAGACTGGAGCCTTCACACCACTGGGTCACGATGGCCAGCTGGGGCTTGGTGGTGTAGCCCATGAAGAGCAAGATGTTCACGTGACGCGTTTTCCTGGTGCAAACACACAACGTGTTCAAATTACAGCAGGTTTACACTGATGACGCAGGATGCATCAGTAAGGCGACGTTCTGCAGCGTGCAGCAGCGCGCTGGTGCACAAAGGAGAAGGCGGGGCTTACCTGAGGACTCCCACTTCATTCTTGAATGCCTGAAGCTGCTGTGGCGTGGGAGCGGTGACATTCAGCATCTTCACTGCCACATCACCTGAGAGCCCGGGGACAAAATGATTAAAGATGATGCTAATTTACCAACTGCTGAGATTTAACAAGGAAAAGCTAACGCACGAAGCTCTAACCTGCTTTATTTATTCCAAATCTTTTTCAATTAAAACTAATTTCATTTTTATCTGTGGCGAGCAGGTTTATCCAGTTTGTTCACCCCGAGCTGATGGAAACTGTTCTATCGCAGAAAGAGCGCCGACTCAAGCTCGTCCCTGACCTTAACCCGCTTGCTGGTCCTGCAGGACTAACTGATGCAGGAAGCGGCGTGTACACGCTGCTCATCAAAGTATGAACACGATCAGCAGGCAGGCTGCGGCATGTAGACGCCGCTCTGTAAGTGTCTTTGCGTGGGGTGTGACGGCGCGGCGCAGTCTTACCGTGCCACTTTCCCTTGAAGACAGTTCCAAAAGATCCAGAGCCTATCCTCTGACCCAGAGTAATCTGACCTTCCGGGATTTCCCAGTCATCACTGGAGTCCCGCCTCCCCAGGGTTTTCTGTCATACAGGACACTCGATCAGCACGAGCACACAATGAGACGCAGCACAACGCTAGCATCTGCGGACGCCACTCACCATCTTATTGCGGTCCTCGGATGAAGAGGACGATTTGCGCTCCCTCTGCGGGCACGGCGACTTCTGTGGGACCTTGACGTTGGTCAGAGAGCCAGGCAGAGAGGCGGGAGGCGTGGCCGACAGACCTGTGGTCGAACCTAGAGAAGAAGATAAAGAGTAGTGAAAGGTAAAGGTCTGGAAGTGAGGGACTTGTCAAAAACAGAGAAGGCAGGAAGGGAAAAAGAGAGAGAGAGACTGAGGCTTCAGCATCAGTGTGTGTGTGTGTGTGTGTGTGTGTGTGTGTGTGTGTGTTCACATGTACAGGACAGGTGAGGGCGTGCTTGGCTGGATGGCAGCTGTTTGTGTCACAGATTTGATATGTTTGGTCACTGATTCTTCCAAAACAAAGGTTCGAATACGTAATCATCTTTTTTTCTCTGAACGGGTCCTGAAGTTAAGATTCAGAGGTCCTGAAAGAACTACAAAAATGTCGTCCCGACATTTTCAGCCGGCTCGTTTGAAAACAGACTTCACAGTAAAAGCAAAAAAACTGCTACTTCTAATCCGAGCCAATCAGTGTGCAGACCTGTTTGGTCAGTCAAAGGAGTGCACAGACTACGCCGTACTCTGGCACTCTGCAGCATGGAGGCGTTTTATGTTTGTGACACTAGCAAACACCTTTTTGATTTCAAACAGCTGCCAGTTCAGGCAATGGCTTCATATCCAATAGCTACAGATGCTACAGTTAGCTGTGATGTCTGAATAGAAATGGAAAAAAAAAAATCCTGCAAACGAATCAATGGATCGTTCATGTCGACCAAAATCATGATTCAGTTATGAAGCTGGGAGGCTTTGGAAATCTTACAAAGACGACATATTAAAAGAAAAACACGACTCTTTGTTATTATGTAACAGTTACAAACTGATTTTAACAACCTGCTAACAAGATGCTGCAGTGAACATCAAGAGGCGGGCTTTCTGATTAACATGTCATTCTTTTTAACCAATGACTGAACACAAGAGCGCCTCCATCAAAGAAACCGCTATCCATCGAGCAGGCAGCGTGTGGTACTGCGCCGTGAGGTGTATGGCTGAAGGAGCATGTGAGGGCATAAAGGCAAAGAACAGAGAGAGTGTGGAGGGAGACGGGGCTGAGGTGGAGATGTGGGTGGGTGGGGTGTGTATGTGAATGGAAGAACAACACAGGAACACAGAGGCCTAACTACCTCGGAAAACGGGCTCGGGCTCAAAATCAAACACTATGTCATTGGGATAGGAGTATAGGAGGGGGCTTGAGGTCCGTGTTCGGTGCTTCCTCAAGCAGCAGGCGGGGTGGGTCGGGGGGGCTGCAGGGCAAAGAGAGACAGACAGACCATCACTGCTACTCAACACGCCCCTGTCACTAACTAGGCTCTAACTATGGCTACACAGTCAGAGCTATAAGCTGTCAGTCAGGGTGACTCCAGGGTTTGCTCTGGGCGTCCTCTGCCATGAAGTCCATCTCCATGGTAACTCACACTGTGAGGGTCCAGGTTAGAGATCGACTGTTGTGGAGTTTTTGGATGACGTGTACACCTGCAGTAAACGTCAGCAGATGTTTGCTCTCATGCAGCAAAACCAAAACCTGTCTGCAGTCAGAAGTAATGAACACAATAAAATCACCGCAAGGATTATATGATCATGTACACACACGCGCGCACACACACTCACACACAGGTTTTTAATACTAAACTACTGCACAGCGCTCTGACACACACTGTCTGCAGCTGTGTGTTACTTCCAGCATATATTTCGTGTATTGTTTCTTTTATCACAGAATTTTTTTTTCCAGCTTTCGTGTCCATGTGTAGCTGAAACACTGGGTTAGCTTATGATGTTTGTAGCTAGCTTCACGTGACTGCTTACTCTGACAACTTAAGACAACGGCTGTATCCCAACTCAGGCTCTGCAGCCTTAAAGGCCGCATTTTAAGGCCGATTACGTCACCGCGACGCGACGAAGGCTGTCCCAATTCAAAGGCTGCTCGAAATGCGGCCCTCAAATGAGTCCTTCATTTCCCTGAACTTTAAGGACGTGGCGGTGTAGACTTCGTGGCCTAACATATCCCAGAATGCATAGCGCGGCGGTGGGTGTGGATAATTTTGCCGGAAAAAAAAAAAAACAGCGGATGAGGGGCGGCCGAAGAGTAAACTTTAAGTAAGTACTGAATATGATGTCACTTATTTATGTGCAAATGTTTAATAACGAAGAACATTAAACATTACTGTTGGCCAAAGTCATGTGACATCAGTGACGTTTGTACTAACTTGGTTTTAAAGCCTTTACTTTAAAATATACGCCGTTCAATAGCTGAGCTTAATCAGAGAATGATCAAAGCTCACGTAGAAACAAACAAATGAACAAAAGATTTTCTCCTTCATTTCTGTCAAACACAGCTGTATGACACGTTTCCAGCTGTTAGTATCATGGTTGCTAGGCAACCTGGGCAGCGTGACGGAGGCTAGACCGTCCCATTTCACAAGCCTCGCACTTCCGGCCTTAGCGGTCTTTGAGCCCTTGAGGATCGTTGAGGCTGCGTACTTTAAGGCTGCAGACCCTGAATTGGGATGCAGCCTTTGACTGCACTTTGTAGTCGACTAATAACTGAACACCACTCATTCCCCAGCACGTCTTTATCCGGTCTTCCTTCTCTCACCCAAACCGGTCGCAGCAGATGGCCCCGCCCCTGTTAACAGGGAGTTTTTCCTTCCCGCTGTCGCCAAAGTGCTTGCTCATAGCGACTGTTGTGATTCCGAGCTGTATAAATTAAACTGAATTGCAAGATTAGTTTCAGGATCTAAAACTGCCACACTGAATGTAAAACAGTCCACACACGTGTCACAGGTGTCCCCTCTGTATCTTACTGCACACCCAGACTACACTGGAAACATTGTTCAACACTGTGCATGTATTGCGATGCTTTGCTGCAGAGCTGCTTTGTTGGAACTTTTGGAAAATTTGTCAAATGTTTTAGTTTCACGTGAGGAGGAGCCGAGCCTGGAGGAGCACTCAGACCGCTCATCCTCGAAAACCCCTGACCTTCAGCTCACGGCTCTGTGACTGGCAAGGCACAGGACTGAACGCACACACACGCACACAGATAAAAAAAATTCAAGAGCACAGAGATGTGAGATGATGGGGAAAAAGTTGAGTGTGAAGTTTCCCTCTTGGATGCTCACCTCCATCTGACCTCGGTAAGCCCTGATCTCGAATCAGGTCCTGAAATAAAGAAAGCAAAACCAACATGAACACGGTGATTTCAGCAGCTGCAGAGGGTGAAAAACACACTTAACATAAATACATGAGGATTTGCTCCGAGTGCAAACTGATGGTATTTACAGAGAGTAAAGTATTGAACACGTCAACCACTTTTGAATTAAATGTGTAAATGACATGAAATCCTCACCAGATGTTGGTAACAATCCATCCAATCCTCACGTGCACAGAAATCAAAGCACAGGTGTCCAACAATTAAGTTACGTGTAATAATGAGAAACGATTGAACACATGAAGAAAAGACCTGGAACAGCAGCTGAGATCTATCAGTAATTAAAAGTCCTGCCAATTAAAGCAAATTAATGTCAGCTGGTTCATTTACAACTGATGGCCCGTAAAATGTGTCTCATTACCAACGAGTCGCCCAAGAAACATCTCATGGTGGGTAAAAACTGCTCAAGTGTTGCCAAACATACTGATGGTTCCAGTTACAAATAGTACAAATACATAACCTTCTCTCTGCCCAACCAATCACAGCAGATGGCTCCGCCCCTCCCTGAGCCTGGTTCTGTCGGAGGTTTCTTCCTGTTCAAAGGGAGTTTTTCCTTCCCGCTGTCGCCAAAGTGCTGCTCATAGGGGGTCATATGATTGTTGGGTTTTCTCTGTGTGTATTATTGTACGGTCTACCTTACAATATAAAGCGCCTTGAGGCGACTGTTGTTGGGATTTAGCGCTGTAGAAATAAAACTGAATTGAATTGAAAGTTGAATACATCTTGATAAAAATCTGCAACCATCCACCGGCATGAGGAAGATGAAATAAGGGTGGACGTTTCAGCAAGACGACGATCCCCTGAAAACAGCCGAGGAAACTTAATCGGGTTCAGAGAAATGTTAGAATTGTCCAGCCAATCATGTGACCCGATCCCACTGAAACTCCACGGAAAGAACTAAAGACGGGGCCCACGGAGCCCCGAGGATGTGGAGACTGTTGGTGTTAAAGACTGGGTCGAAATCACACCTGAGAAATCGTGCGATTCGTCTCTCTGTACAGAAGCTGTCGTTGTCATCGGCGACAGTTTTTACATTTGTATTAAATAAATTTCAGCGAGCATGTTCAATAATTCTTCCCTGTGTCATTTCTCCTCATTACATATAATATTTGGACATCTATGGTTTGATTTCTTTGCATGTGTGGATTGGATGGGCTGTTGTTCAGGGAAGTAAAATACTGCTAATAAAGAAAGTAAATAATAAAGTGTTATCAAAGTGTTATGGAAGAGTTTGTCCATCAGAGCGGCTCCACCGTCTGTGGACGATCGAGAGCTTCTGTTGTCAACTTAAGGAAGTGTATTAACTGTTATTTTAATGTCAAGAGCACAAAAGAAATAAGAGACTACATCATTCTGGTCAACTGTAACACGTCTGTAACACGTCTGTAACACGTCTGTAACACGTCTGTAACACGTCTGTAACACGTCTGTAACACGTCTGTAACACGTCTGTAACACGTGCTGGACGTTGACGTGAAACCATAGGGCGCTGTGTGAGGTGATGAAAAACATAGAATGAAAGAAAATTCTCATGTGTCAGCGAGTCCAGCGGACTCACATCGATGTTGACCGGTTCGATGGTGTTGATGTGCACATTGGGGGCAGAGGATGAACGGTCCCGCTGGCCAAACTGGTTGCGGTGGTCCTCCTCGTTGGGCCGGAAACTGGGCGGGATGGGTATGGATTTGGACGGCGATACAGTGGCGTGGCATATTGATCTGGACAGAAAGCCGCTGGTTAGTACTTCAAACTTCAGACTAAATGTTCTGCTGAGGAAACAGAAGGAAAACGTCTCCTTTTCGGTATGAGGCTGGAGGACTCACCCAGTGGAGTCGGATGGGGGAAGTGACGGACAGGCCTCAGACACAGGCGTGGTTCCCTCTGAGGAGACCTCCTCCTGGGTGAACGGGTGGTGCTCAAAGAACTTGGACACTAGTAGCAAGCTGCAGAGGACACGCCGAAAACAT
This sequence comes from Pundamilia nyererei, assembly GCF_000239375.1. Lineage (NCBI taxonomy): Eukaryota > Metazoa > Chordata > Actinopteri > Cichliformes > Cichlidae > Pundamilia > Pundamilia nyererei. The sequence continues at coordinate 2,604,071 of NW_005187451.1, forward strand.
ACGATTCAGGCACAGTTGGAACGTAACCTTAAACAGGCCAAACAAGCACTAACACACATCCTTTCACACTGAGCACACTTGTTTCATTTGCCTACCACAGGAACCAACGGTGAATTTTGGAGCTTACAGTAACTCGTTTTTATGTAGTCATGACATTTCTCTTTAAAATCTGAGGCATTGTTTGAACCCATTGAAGCTAAAAGCCTGAATATGTCACTGCTCTTTGTTACCATAAAGATGAATCAGGATCTGTGCAGACGACAGCTTCGTTCTGTTCGCATTTTTACTGCCGGTAGCGTCCTGATCCCTGCTTCCCCGTGGCAGTCGCACATGTACAAAGATACAAGCGTAGCTGCCTGTCAGCGCGTAACTGCAGGTTCTCAGTGTCACGAGCAGAGGTCACTGAGCCGAGCCCGTGGAGCCATAACATCCTTATATCGTCCCAAACTGCTCACAGCAGTGTGCGCCTTCCTGCACTGAACTTACTCGAGCTGGTCGTAGTTGACGCACATGAGAGGAACCTCAGTGCTGCACCGCTGGTGGAACTTGTAGCCACAGGTCTGACAGCGGAAACCCTGGAACAACAACTTTCTGCAGAAGTCACAGAAGGCCAGTGTAAAGAAAGTCTTCCTCACCTGTGGATCAAACAGAGACATACAGACCAGAGTCACCCCGGCTGCACTGAGCACTTCTCACTACGGGACACTTGGTTTTCTGAAAGTACTTACAAAGTTGTGTGTGGTGAGCGGCACGTTTTCCAACACTTCTACATGCAGCTCCTCCCCCGTCAGCCACGAGATGTCTGTGTCCCAGCCAATAGGCTTCTTCTCTCTGAAACAGGAAGTGGGGAGTATCGGAAACTGTCTACACCTCAGCCAGCCGTTGGTTTAGCCACCGCACCAAGAGCGGTGCAAAACTAACCATGATGGTTTCCAGCATAAAACCCAAACATCCTACTGCTCCACTTTCATACAGCAGGACTCATGATACTGTGCGCACTGTATAACCCTCCCCACAGTGTGGGACGTGCACCGCACTGTTGTACATAACATGAGACTGCCTACATCAAAAATACCCGATGGCCATATGGCGGTCCCAACACATAGGCCTATGAAAACCTTCAGAAGCAATAACCTGACGTCAGCATTTTGTGTATGGTGTTATCGGTGTGTCACATCGTGCTGGAGAAAGTTTGGCCCTCCCATCTTTACGCCGTTGTTTTAGTTTGAGTTAAAGTTCACAGACATTAATTTTGCAGCGATGTGCCATTCCATCCATACATCCATCCACCCACGTATATCCGGGGCGGATCGTGGGGCAGCAGCCTAATCAGAGAAGCCCAGACCTCCCTCTCACCAGCCACCCCCTTCAGCTTATCCAGGGGAACTCCAGCCGAGAGATGTAGCCTCTCCAGAGTCTGCCCTGTTGGGACATGCCTGGAACACCTCAGCCAGGAGGCATCCAGTGAGAGGAGGTTCCCTCCTTTCAAAAACAGCGCGTCAAACAGGCAATATGGCAACGGGGGTGGAGAAGTGGCGATTAGCAATTAGCTTATCCTCTGCACTGCTGCCCATTTCTGATTATTGCACATAACTTCTTTGCATGTGTGGATTGGATGGACTGTGCCGTGAGAACTTCAAGTCAGTAGCACCTTTACAAATATGTTTACTTAGAAAATTATATATTTTTTTTTTTGACAAGTGGGCCGGAAGAGTCGGCCATGGACCCAGGATGCACTGGACACACTGATGGAGCACATTCAGGTGTGGCCCATGTTGGACACCATCTCCATCTGACAACACTCTGCAGGTACGCTCTGAGGACTTCGCCATCCCTGTGACTGTGAGACACGTGGCCTCACATTATGTGGCTGTAGCTCAGAAGGTGGAGCTTAACCTCTACTATCTTGAAGGTTGGTGGTTTGATGCCTGGCTGCTCCAGTACAGCCAAATATGCTTCCCATCGGAAGTACGACTGTTGGAAGGTGCCCAGGTCTAGCGGCCCCTCCACTACTGTGCTTGACAGCTGGTACGAGGTCTTTGTGCCGATATGCTGTATGACGTGGTTTCAGAAGTTTTGTGGTTATCCACATGCAGCTTTAAAAACCTGCGACGTGCGATCGTGTTCTTTTTAGAGAGAAGCTTTCCCTCGCAGCCCCTCCAAACGTGCCACACTTGTTCTAGTTAGACTGTTATGAACGTTAACTTTAAAGTGCTAACTGAGGCTGACAGTGTAAGCCAGCGGTCCCCAACCCGGCGCCGGTTTGCGAGTCGTTTGGTGCCGGGTCGCGAGAGTTGAGGCTCGGGTGTGAAATTTACGGTTTTCAGGGTTTTTATCGTCAACTCCGTTTCCCCGGGTCTTTTCCCGTGTTGTAGTTGTGTCTTATTTTGAAAGAAATAGTTACGCGTTACCATAGCGACCAGAGGGCATTAAGGGGCAGAGAGGAGGACGTTGCTCTCAATGTTGTTGGCGCATTTCAGGAGGACGCTGCGGATAAAGTTACACAACTACACAGTGAATTCGCACTTATTATATTTAAATAAGAGCCCCGTTTTTGTCTCGGTCGTATCATTTTTCTGTCGTATTTATCCACCACACCTTAAAGAAGGTTGGGACCGCTGGTCTAAGCTGCAGTTCTTGGGTTTGTTTTAAAGTGGTGCACATTCAGACCTCGGGGTAAATTCGCGGAGGTGTCCGATCCTGTGGGTCATTGTGCCACACACATCTGAACCAGAGCAGCCAACGACTCAAACTTCTGCTTTCACAGAGGCGCTCACACTCACCACATTTCATGAAGTAGCCGTTAGCTGCTATTTGCTCTCTTAATCATTCAGAAGCAGTAAACAGAGATTCCCAGCTGTTACCAAACTCATTTTCATACTATAGTTCTTATGTCTGCAGATAAAGGCCTGAAGCAAAAAACTGGCTAAACATTAAATTGGAAGTATCCTGACTGCCAGACAGGGAATCTGCACGTGACATCGACATCAGTCCATTCTTATAATATCTGTAACGAGGCAGCAGAGGTAAAATTAACATAATGTCACAGTGAAGTTGACCCTTTAAACACAAACTGTGATAACTTGGTGAATTCAGGTTTTATGCTAAGAGTTAAATCACTAGCACAGTCCTCTCATCTGGCAGCTTCTTCACATCTTTCTCAAACATCCTCGCTGGGAGGAGTCAAGACGTGAAGACGCGAGGAGACGCAGTGACACGAAACAGCGACTGATAAGTCTGTGAGACACCTACCCATCCTGTATCCTATAGACCGCACAGCACTCTGGAATGAGTCCTCGCATCATCAAGGCTTTCTTCAGGGAGTCCCTCACAGTCATCCCACAGCGTGCCGGCACCTGAAGGCAGCACAACGACACTCACTGAACTGACACAGAAATGACAGGATGTAACCAGGTTTGGGTTTTACATCTCTCAGCCAGCAGCCACAGGTCATCGTTTCAGGGAAGGCTGGCAGTACAGCAGTATTACATTCAGTCACCTCGCCCGACCTCCGCCGATCGCCAACATTCAGAGAACCAGAACACCGACGATCCAGCTGACGTGCAGGGCTGGGCCTCGCTGGAAGCTTTACTCTGACTTTATGGGTCAGACTAATGCTCTCAGCCTTCGTCTGCATTAATCCACAGCAGACCTGTGAATGCACTTCAACCTGCTAAGACCCGAACTCTTCCACAGAAGCATTTTAAATGTCTCTTTGATATTTGGGCTGATTGGGACCTGATGAACGTAAAAACAAAGAATTACCAGATTTTTTTTCTTTACCCGATTTTTGTTTCTAAGAAAAATCAGAGCCACATATGAAGATATTCGTTTGAAATTTCGACAGAACAGTGGCAGCATAAAGTCCTCGTAAGTGGATATCAGGCCCTTGTAGAGCAAAATTGAGTATTTTGGTCTAAATAACCCAAAATGTGATGCCCACACATGTGGACGCAGGTCCTAGGAGGTTAATGACAAACTGAAGTTTTGTGCAGATTTATGCAGAAATCACCACACAAGTCCGTCACAGAGGCTCCGAATTACTCCCAAGCTGAGCCAGACGCTGTCACACAGAACTACGTTGAGCCAGAGACAGAAAAGAGAAGCAGCCGTCCTGTACATGTCTGAGTCGATCTGCGGGACTTTTTTTTTTTTATAATAGCAAAGAGTTTGTCTTAGTAATAAATACCAAGTCAGTACGTCTTCTTGGCTATAATCTTTAGTCACATTTTACTTTTCAAAGTTAAGAATGCAATGTTTAAATCAAGCCTGATGTTTCCTCAAATGTGCAACAATAATTCAGAGGAAGAGCCAAGCTGATGTCCATGATGGACACCACCGACCACAGCTGTTACAGCCACGGTGCAGGATGAGCTGCAGGAGTCAGACTGAACAACGTGCATCAATCATTTTCTGTCGGACCCTTTTTGCTGCTTCACGAGTGCATTTCTCTGGTGAGGGATTAAGATGTTGAACAGTAAATGGACTGGTTCTGATACAGCGCTTTTCTACTCCAACCACTTTAGACAACTTGCCTCATTCAGCCATTCACACAAGCACTTTTTTTTCTACACCCACGTGCTTTTTATCCAACAGTCATACTAACTCTGAGATTCAGGGTTAGTATCTGCCCAATGCTCGACTGTCAACTGAATGGAAATACAAATACATAAAGGGACTTAT
>NW_005187451.1:2608890-2610555 GCF_000239375.1 Pundamilia nyererei
TCCAACAGTCATACTAACTCTGAGATTCAGGGTTAGTATCTGCCCAATGCTCGACTGTCAACTGAATGGAAATACAAATACATAAAGGGACTTATGATATTTATGCCTTAATGTAAAACCACGTTTTATTTTAAACTAGATTTGTATTGCTGTGAGCATCTGACAGCGAGTGAGACCGAGCACTTTGTGCAAGCTAAAGTCAAAAAGGCTGCACGCCGTCTTTCATCTCTGAGGTTTTATGACAAAATAATAATCACGTGTTCCTCAGCAACACGTTACATGTTACACTGTATCATCATTAACTCAGCAAAAACTAAGTCAACATGAAAAAGCAGTTTGTGAAAGACCAGATGCAAAGCTCACCAAGAGGATGTATTAACTGAACATCTAATATCTGCTGCTGCAAATGAAGCGCTGGCTCTCAGGAGCCTCGTCAGTCAGACTTTCGTGCCTTAAAATCCACATAAGCATCCCGAGAGAGCGGCTCTCACTTACCACTGTTCGCTGTTTGTTGGGCAGGAAGACCCTGACAATGGGTTTCTGGGGGGAGCGAGGGTTGGCTCGGCTTGTGTCAGTGGGGGTCTGCAGGACAGCCAAAGTGTTTGGGGCCGAGTGGAAAGCCTGAGGCCCTGCACCAACCCCACAACCTCCTATCTTGACTTCCAGAAGGGCTGGTATAGCAGACTGAGAGCAGGAGAAGTCTGCGCTGCTCCCGATGGCCTCCAGCAGCTGCTGCTCCCTCTGCTGCAGAGCGTCCAGTTTGCTGGTGTACTCCTCATAGGCCTGCCAAAGAAGAACCGTGAGGAACGAACTCGACAGCTTCAACACCTCCGGTGACATTTACGAGGGTCACAGCAAGTTCTGTTCTCATAAGCCGAAACGATCTTACCTCTAGATAAATGGAGGGAGGGTTGTGTTCTCCGCCAAACTTGTCCAGGAGAGCCTCCAGATGTTCTTGTGTTAACTTTATCATCTGTTTGATGTTCCAGATCTGCAAGGAAACAGGGTAAAACGTAAATACCTGCACGACTAAAAAACACATTATCATACCAGCTTTACCAGGATCAGATAACATGGACACCCCTGGAGATGTACAGATGTAATCAGTAAAAAACAATAAAAAAGAAAGTATTTAATTGGTTCTTTCTTTCTACTTTTAGGACCTCTGTGAAGTAGCTGGGGACACTGGGGCTGTAGCTGCTTTACTAACAGGTTGGTGTTCGATCGCTGGGTGTTTGGTGGAGACACCTGTGGCACATTTTTGTCACGGGGGTAGGAAAGAACAACACAAGAGCCAACCCTCCATCACCGGGCCTATCACATGCCGAGAGATGAAACGAGCAAAACCAAATAATTTATGCATCATTTATATTGCTACACTCAGGGGTTAAAGGTGGGCCGGAACCAGCATTAGGTTCATTACTCAAAAAAAGTAATGTTTACACATTACTCATTACTTTTCTTTAAACCAAATGTTACTTAGTTTCTACCAGAGTACACCTGTTACATTACTTTTGTCTTTGTCTGTAAAATGATCTGAAATATTGCATAATTACCAGCTCGCAATATAAATCTGAGACTACAGACTCACACCAACAAAAATCCTTATGCTAACACACACACACACACACACACACACACACACACACACACACACACACACAC
>NW_005187451.1:2610575-2627090 GCF_000239375.1 Pundamilia nyererei
ACACCAGAGCGACCGTTACAGCGATTCTCCTTCACAAACAGGTTGACATGGATGCTGCGCCGCTGCCTTTGTTACCTGATGAAGTTCAGCACGATGTAGCCGCTTCTGTCCTGGGTGCAGTTTTACTGTTGCACTCTTATTTTTAATTGCTCTAAAGCACTAACGTAGTGACCATATCTACACTTACTTTGACATCGGGCCTGTAGCGGGACGAAAAGCAGCAAGCTCGATGTTTTTGTTTTTCCCTCTTTCTACCCACCCAGTGTGCAGATAAGCGAGAATTTTGTTAACACAAGTAGCAGCACAATTGTAACTACAATTACTGAAACAGTACTCTGTTACTGATTACTGTAATATCTACAAGTTGTTGTTTGAGGCACTTCAGCGAGTGTTGGAGCGGAGCGAGGATGGAGACAGTAACGTGTAAAACACACAGTAAATACACAAAGTGCTTCAGTGTGTCAGCTAATGCTAATGCTACTGTATTACTCGCATAGAGAGAAGTGAGAGCTAATTCCCCCAAGACAGACAGCACAGGAAAGGAAAAGAGAGCGTAGAGCTAAAGGAAGGACAGCTCAGCCCTACGTTTCTTTCTCACTGTTGTCCCGACTGTATCGTTATTCTGTGGACACAAAGTCATCATCTACAATGCAGGCGACAGGAAGCAGAAATTAGCTTTGGCTGAAAGGTAGATGGTCTATGCCAGGGGTGAGCGATCCAGGCCTCGCGGGCCGGTGTCCTGCAGGATCTCACCCTGGGTCAGCACACCAAATGATTAGTTCCTTTCCAGGCCTCTGCAGAACTACAAGACATGTTAAGGAAGTAATTTAGCCATTTGAATCAGCTGTGTTGGATCAAGGACACATCTAAAACCTGCAGGACACCGGCCCTCGAGGCCTGGATCGCTCACCCCTGGTCTACACCTTAGCGTTGGGTGAGGAGGTCAGTAAGTGAAAGAAAATGTTTAACGAGGTGAAGTGCTACACATTTATGCGGCATCATTCATGATTGAAGAACGTGAATAATGGTTTAAAACACCTTATTAGTTTTTGACATTTTCCATTAAACGGTTCTCAAACGTCACTTAATATCAGAGTGTTTCTTGATTTGAGATTAGTCGTTTAGTCCAGTTTACTTTTCCTCGTTTAGTCGACCAAGTGTCAGGAACAAGGGTGATGTACAGAGCTGCAGAACAAAACAGAGGGACAAAGCTGATGAGGCATACCATGAAGACATGGGAAAGAGTTGAAGCCAGGTTAAGAAGAGAGGCGTCAATCAGTGCGTGGCAGTATGGCTTCATGCACCGAGTGGAAGAGCACTACAGATGTGACGCTTCACCGAGTCTTTATGGATCAGAGAAAGCAGATGATACAGTGCCAAGAGAGGAGCTGTGGTTCTGCATGAAGAAATCAAGAGTGGCAGAGAAGTATGTGAGGGTGGTGCAGGACGGGCGTAAGGATGGTGAGATTACATCAGGGATCTGCTCTGAGCCCACTCTGGCGTGCAGTGCTAATGGGCAGAGTGACAGGTGAGGCCAGAGAAGCACCTGTTTGCAGACGACACTCATCTGTAGTGAGAGTAGAAATCCAACATCCTATGAGGTGGAGGAATGCTCTGGAGAGAAGAGATGAAAATCAATAGAAGCATAAGTATAAATACGAGTCGGGCAGGTGGGACAGTGCAGACGCAAGGAGTAGAGACAGTGATGGTAGAAGAGCTTCAGTAGCTGGGGTCAACCATCGAAAGAAGTGAACAGTGCACACGAGGGGTGAAGAAGAGTGCAGGCAGAGTGGAGGTGAGTGCAGGGGTGAAGCGTCAAAGTAGGATAGCAAGAGGGAAGCAGACGGTTATAAGATGGTAATGAGACTTGCTATATGCATGGCTGGGTGTTGTTTGTGGCTGAGCTGCAGAGCAGGGATGGAGCAGTGGGTTCCGGCTGTGGTGAAGGAGAGGCTGACGCCACAACAGCCAATTATGCCTCCCCTACTGAAGTAGGACAGGGAACCTGGAGGACAGACAGCTGAGCAGAGCACAAAGCAGAGGGCTGACTCAAGTGAGTGCTAGGAAGTGACTTCACAAGTCACTTCCTTCTTCAATGCCCTGTACCAACACAGAGCAGAGCAGCTACCTGAACGCTGCTCAGACAGAGGTCGATTATCTTGTTAATAATTTCACCTCCTCACTACGTACGACTCTGGATACTGTAGCTCCTGTGAAAACTAAGGTCTCTAATCAGAAGTACCTGACTCCGTGGTATAATTCTCAAACACGTACCCTAAAGCAGACGACTCGTAATCTGGAGAGGAAATGGCGTGTCACAAATTTAGAGGATCATCATTTAGCCTGGAGAAATAGTTTGCTGCTTTATAAGAAAGCCCTCCACAAAGCCAGAACATCTTACTATTCATCACTGATTGAAGTAAATAAGAACAACCCCAGGTTTCTCTTCAGCTCTGTAGCCAGGCTGACAAACAGTCAGAGCTCTGTTGAGCCAACCATCCCTTTAACGTTAACTAGTAATGACTTCATGAACTTCTTCACAAATAAAATTTTTATCATTAGAGAAAAAATGACCAATAATCATCCCACAGATGTAATATTATCTACAGCTACTCTTAGTACCATTGATGTTAAGTTAGACTCTTTTTCTCCAATTGATCTTTCTGAGTTAACTTCAATAATTACTTCCTCCAAACCATCAACGTGTCTTTTAGACCCCATTCCTACAAAACTGCTCAAAGAAGTCCTGCCATTAATTAATTCTTCGATCTTAAATATGATCAACTATCTCTAATGATCGGCTATGTACCACAGGCCTTCAAGCTAGCTGTAGTTAAACCTTTACTCAAAAAGCATCTCTAGACCCAGCAGTCTTAGCTAATTATAGGCCAATCTCCAACCTTCCTTTCATATCAAACATCCTTGAAAGAGTAGTTGTCAAACAGCTAACAGATCATCTGCAGAGGTTTATTTGAAGAGTTTCAGTCAGGTTTCAGAGCTCATCACAGCACAGAAACAGCTTTAGTGAAGGTTACAAATGATCTTCTTATGGCCTCTGACAGTGGACTCATCTCTGTGCTTGTCCTGCTAGACCTCAGTGCAGCGTTCGATACTGTCGACCATAATATCCTATTAGAGCGATTAGAACATGCTGTAGGTATTACAGGTACTGCACTGCAGTGGTTTGTATCATATCTATCTAATAGACTCCAGTTTGTGCATGTAAATGGAGAGTCCTCTTCACACACTGAGGTTAATTATGGAGTTCCACAGGGTTCAGTGCTAGGACCAATTCTGTTTACATTATACATGCTTCCCTTAGGCAGCATCATTAGAAGACATAGCATACATTTACACTGCTGTTCTGTCATTGCCTGTTCGTAGCTAGTACTAGCAAAATAAAGTTATATTGTTTATAGCGGTAATCAGTTCAAGTATTAGTATAACACTAAGTCTATTTTTATGTTTGTGAAGTAGGGGCTGGCGATATATCGAACTTACTCGATGTATCGCTAGTTTTTCCATGGCTGAAATCGCTTTATCATAAGCTGTTTGCAAAATGCGGTAATTTGACAAACATGCTGTAAAACTATTGTCGCTAAAAGGCAGCAGCGCCACAAATGTCTTCCACCAGCTGAAAAGTCATTACCTGCAAAATGAATGTTTACAACTCTGCATGTGACCGTCTCTCTACGCACCAAAGAACAAGTTAAATAAACTACCTGTGACGGTTAGTCGTTTTATAGTCGCTATCCAGACTTGTGTCTGTAATCTGAGGTCATCACATTTTTTTATTTTCTCATTTTTATATGTTATAAATAAAACAGAGCACCTTTTTAGTGTTGACCACAGACTTACTGTCACAGTCACAGTGTGGAAAACCTCTGTGTGCAACTGTGGGTAAAATCAAACGTTTCAATTCATTCAGACTTTTTGTTTTCATGTCTATTTGAATAAGTAAACCAGCGCAGTGTTCGGCACTACATGGTTAAAAATAACATTTAAGGTTATTTACACATATCCTGATATCAGATAAAAATATCGTGATATCAGGTAAAAAAATAAATAAATAAATATCGTGATGTCAGGTAAAAAATATCGTGATATCAGATTTTCCTCATATCTCATAGCCCTCTCAGACAAAACTGTTTTTATTATAGCGGAAGTGTAATGTGAGGCATTCAGTTTAGCCGCAGGGTCATGCAGCGGTCATCATGCTATGCTCTATACACTTGACTGCATGCGTGTAAAACAAATACATAAATGTAAAACAATACTAATTAACTTGGGGAAATAAAAGAGGCTCAAATCTCTAATAAACAGATAACAAATAAATACATGGCATCGTCTCATTGTCAAAGAAGACAGGCAGAGGAGACAACATGATGTTGATGTCTGGGAAGGAAAGCGGACATTTCTATGTCTTCTCTGATCTCACGGACGATTCTCCACCACAGCGATGCACTTTGACTGCTTTACACTCTTTAGCGTTAGGAGGCGGCTAATCGCTTCGAGTCAGGAGATGCTAGAGCGAGATTTCCCTTCCAGGCCTGCAGTTAGCCGTTTGATCTGTCTCTGAAACAAAAGTTTGGCTTTCTTAAAAACGTATCACTGTCCTAACGCTGCCCATGAACAGCTGCTCTGTTGCTGAGGATCAATCATTTGGGAAACTGAAGCGATGCCTCCTCTGGCCTCCTCTCTTCCACTCCTTCAAGCTTTTTATGCCACTACTCCACATCTTTGCTCTCCTGTGCTTCATCGCATTTTGCTGGTCATCTCTGCACTTTGCTCCCCCCCACCTGTCATCTGACCTCCGTGTGTGGCTCACAGCTGATCGCTGGACAGCTGGTTTCCACTGATAATGTTTTATGGTCCAACTCCTCATACCTGGAAACCAGTACTGTTTGGATGTGGTGCTCTGTGCACACACTAAGTGATGTGAATTGCACTTTTAGAAAAAAGGGAGAGTTTTTAAAGCAAAGCTTTTTATACTAATGTTAAAACAACGGTTCCCCAGCGTTAATCAATAATCCATCCTCACCATCTTTGACTTTTCCTCTCAGTGTCGAGCTCTGCTGCAAACAGACAGACCCAGCTCTCAAAAGTCTCCATGAGTCTGTTCATCTGGACATGAATCAACTTTTGATTGTGTTCATGGTCCAGATGAACAGAATCAGCTTCCTGGGATTTCCACACCTGGACTCTGGTCACACATTAATGACCACATCCTCTAAATATGGACATTTGTGACAGTTGGTTCAGGGGGCGACCGCGGTTCAGGGGGTTGGAAAGCTCATCTGTAACCGGAAGGTTGCCGGTTGGATCCCCCAGCTCTCTCTGTCCTGGTCGTTGTGTCCTTGGGCAAGACACTTCACCTACCGCCTACTGGTGATGGCCAGAGGGGCCGATGGCGCGATATGGCAGCCTGGCTTCTGTCAGTCTGCCCCAGGGCAGCTGTGGCTACCTGTGGTTTGCCTGCAGTGTGTGAATGTGAGAGTGAATGAATAGTGGAATTTGGGTGCCTAGAAAAGCGCTTTATAAATGCAATCCATTACTGACATGTCCAATTTTGGATGAACAGAATGCAACTGAAAAGCACCATCAAACACAGTCGCAGCTCAAGCTCAGCTCTCATTACTTCAGTCACTTTGGAGCTTTATCCAAGTTTCCAATGCACAGCAGGTTCAAATAGTTTCTCCGTCCTACAAAGTCCTGAAAATAATCAGAGTGAAGCTAATTCAATAACCAGCCAAACACAAACTTACAGAATTTAGAAATGATTCTTTTTAAATAGGGTCAGAAAAGCTACGGTTTACTGATTGTTTATGTTTACACAGCTTGAGACATGCTGGGAAATGCAACATGAAGGTCGTGTTAGGGAATAAAGACTGATTATCTATCCAGCTGCACAGCAGCAGAGCTGGATAACCGATGGATCACAGTTTGCTAACTGTACTGTACAGTTAGCAGCCTTGAATTATCCCAGTGTTCTGGGACGACGTTTAATCCTCTCAGGGTGATGTCCAAACTGAGGCACCAAAATATTCATCCCAGGTTTCCCTTTAAATCTGTAGTTAGAGCCATAAAATAATTGTAACCAAACATGGAATATTCTCAGTGAGACGCAGTGAGAGAGATGATCCAGAAACGACTCAAACCAGCTGCTGGAGAACGGTGCAGCAGGGACAGGTGAGACTTCATCTGCAGTTTTTCATATAAAACAGCGCTGTGTGCGTGGACCAGGGCTCAACACGTCCTGCACCAGATGTTATCTGGAGTTTGAATGGCACATGGAAAAAGCCCGTCTAAAATACACACTAAACCATTTTATGAAGAGGCCTCAGAGTCATACCTGAGCTCAGATTTGTGATTATAGACATTTGAAGAGAAACCAGCAGATGCGCCTGTAGCCGACACACCGCAGATGCTCCAGAGACTAAAATCCAGAGTCAGCGCAGTCTTTAAATGCTTTTATTTTTAGTCTCTGGTGAGCTCGGGCCCCTGGAGCTCTCACTACAGAGCTGCAGTGACAGAGACGTGGACACAGGAACTCTCCAAATGTTCACGCAGGAGTTCTGGACCCTAAGATGGGTGCTGCCAAAGCCTGTGGCGGATTTCTCATGTTCTGTATGACATAGCAGGGAAATGTGTTCACGTCAGACATGAGCTGCAGTGTTGTTTGTTCCAAACTTTGACACAAAGCTATCCTGCTGTGTGCTGCTGTCGTGGTCCAGCAGGGAGGCCTGTGACCTGCAGAATCAAGGCTAGGCTACGTGGTCGGTGCAGACACCGCTGAGGACACAGCCTGATGCTTCCTGCGTGTGGAGGAGTTGCGGAGATGCTAGTCATCTTGTGTCACATTAATAAAAGTAGCATGTGTGGCTAAATCACACCTCAAACACCACAAGCACGACTCGGGCTAGCCTCCAGGTCCACCATCAGCAGCCCTCTGAGCGCAGGCCTCGCAGCACCGCTCGCCGTCAAACTTTGTCCGCACCACAATTCCGCACGACACAGCACGAAGCGCTAAACTGCGTCTTTGTGCTTTGAACAGCGGTGTGTGCGCGCGCGCGTGTGTGCGCGTGCTGTTGTCGCAGCAGGCTGCAGATGCTGCGAGGCTGGAGAGAGAGGCGAGCAGGCCCGACACAAACACAGCTCCGCAGCCGGAGCTTCCCCCGCCACGGAGCCCGGCCCGCGAGCCGGGTGAGCCGGGGCCGCTCGCATTTCCAGCCCTGCGCCGCAGCCCACCGCCCGGGCTCCAGCCGCCGTTTCCCGAACCTTTCCATCCAATTACCTCCGCTCGGAGCCCGTGTCCCCTGCCCAGCTTCGACCCGCTGCCGTGGGGCTTACCTCCTCATCCTGCGGACCTCCCGGGATCCCCGACGAGCAGGACGAGTCCAGTCCGGCGCCCAGCTCGTCCAGGCCCCGCTCCCTGCCCGGCTCCAGCTCCGTAGTGTCTCCGTTAAAGACGGGCGGTGGGGACTCGGCGCTGCTCAACGCCGCCATTTTAAACTGCGAGAAAGTGAGTGGAAAATAATCGAGGAAAACGCAACCCGGTGCTGAGGACAGGAGGGGGAGACAGAGGCACGGGCCAGAGCTCCGGACCTCTTTCGATTGAGTAAAACCGGAAAAAGCAGCCGTTTGAAACGACCACGGAGAGCTTCTTACAGCCTTCCTGCGTCCACCTGCCGCTGGGAGCTTCAGGTGCCCGGGACGCTGAACACGCAGGAGTGCTGCAAGGTAGCAACCCTGGATGACCTGAAGCGTGCCGAGTGCCAGGATTCAGCCCCTCAGTACTCAGCGTGGTAGGAAACGCGGGCTTAGCATGAGCGAACCGTGGCTGATTATGAGTGTGCGCTCAGCCAAAGTGAAACAAGTCCGCACAAAGATGGCAATGCAGTGAGACAGAACATTAACAACATCTGAATTAAAACTTTTATTCACATCAAGTCCACTTATTTAGCAGCCTTCTTATAGATCACAAGTGGGGAACTCCAAGTGTCCAGGGCCGGTGTCCTGCAGGTTCTAGATACCTGAATCAAATGATTAGTTCATAACCAGACCTCTGGAGAACTTCAAGACATTTAAATCAGCTGTGTTGGATCAAGGACACATCTAAGACCTGCAGGACACGGGCCCTGGAGGCCTGGAGTTCCCCACCCCTGGTTTAGTAACTACCTGCAATAGCAAACCTTTTTCTTAATGTCACGGAAGTCAGAATGCAGTAAATGGATGGGCTGCTACTTAAAGAACACCTTAATACTCAATGTGAGCACTCGAAGCACTTTCTCCTACAATGAGACGCCTCATTCACCCAGTCGCACACACTCATAGTGCTTTTATCTGTGCCCAAGTACTGTCCGACACACACACACACACTGCATCCATCGGAGTGTCTCAGGGTTCAGTATGTTGCCCAATGATACTTCAACTCTTGGACAGTAGGAGCTGGCAATCATCCCGATTGGTCGATGACTCCACCAGCCTCAGTATTTCACAAATTGTTTAATGCCCACATGTGCTCACGTCTGCAGGTCGACCCAGAAAAACAGACTGTGGATAGCAGCATATGCTGAGCGTTTCCTACATGGAGGGATTTTATCTCCCTCTTCTTGATTTTTCCTCCTTAAAGGCAATAAAACAAAGTTTTGCACCACTCTGCAGATTTATCACATTGACTTTATTGTGAAAAATAAGGGTGTCTACTTCTATACATTTGAGCCGTTCCATCCACAGTCAAGCTGTCAGCAGCTAACGCTTCCTCCTGGGCTGTTCGACAGAAAGACATTATTATGTGGTAATAAGATATAAGCACAGCCCTCTTACTGCCACACACACGTTCAATGACATACACAATTTAACAGAAGTGGGATACGCCCGACTCAGAGCGTCCTGTCAGCACAGAAACACAGGACAGTCCCGACCAGTGGAACGCTCTCAGGACCAGCATCCCAGCACGGTGCACAGCAGCCAGCGCAGCCTGCACAGAAACCGAAGAACGTGTCCTGTGCAGCCTCGGGGAGCAGACGTGCCGCAGTTCACTTCTTCTTGCCTGCTCTCTTCCCCTCTCCTTTTTTTGGCGTCCCTTTTCCTCTCAGTTTCCTCAGACGACGCATCTCCTCCTTGAAGTCTTCATGCTCATCTCTAAAACAAATTAAGGATTTGATTAGACACAGTTTTTACTTCTGCCATACTTACATGCACTTCATCTTATGGGTTTCACTGTTTTTCATATGAGATCTCTTCAGAAAGTTATCAAACCATCACTCAGGACTTTCTGGTGAAGCAGAAGAAAGCCACTTTGAATAAGTGTACAGGACATCTCTGCAGACTTTACCTGCACAGGTATGTAACATAACAGCTACCCGAGTATATCTGTGACCCATTTGAACTTTTTGTTTCCCACTGGGGGTGATCACTAAAGGCAGTAAGGGTGTGGAGGCAGCAGAGGGCTGTGAGCTAAACCTGGTGGAGGAGTGGTGCAGCTAATTTGCTCCCTCCAGGCTGCTCACTGGTCGTCTGTCACATTCAGTGGACTGGTGGACATTAAATGGACACACAATCATACAGTGAAGCAGGTTTATCTAACATTCACACTCTGATGGACGGATCGGGGGCAACCGGGGTTCAGTGGGACACTTTGACACATGGACATGAGGAGCTGGGGATCGTTTCCTCGACCTCCCAACTGGTAAATGACCCACTCTCCCATCACTGAGCCACAACCAGTCACTTAAACACAATGATGTTCTTCATTCTTCTCCACACATCTTGTGCTGTTAGCTAGTAGTCCTTGTATTTCTTCAGCTTCGCCTTCAGCTCATGCTGGACCCTCCTGAGTGGGAGCCTGACCTGGAAGCTTTAAGCCAGGGATGGGATCTAGATATCACACCTGAATCAAATGATGAGTTCATTACCAGGCCTCTGGAGACCTTCAAGACATGCTGAGGAGGTCATTTAGCCGTTTAAATCAGCTGACGCATCTAAAACCTGCAGGACGCCCGGAGTTGGACACCCCTGATCTGAGCAGTTAAACATGTCTTTAAGGGAAGTAATGAGCCAAAGCTTCTTGTTCACAGAGCAACATACAGCCCTGAGATGGTAAGATGGTGTAGTTACACACAAATGTGATATACTCTGTCATACAGCTTATTAATGTCCTCTCAATGTGGTTTACAAAGTTTATTCCAGCACGTGGACCCCTGCAGTGCCTCAGCAGCTTCAAATAGCCAGCCTAATAACTCCAGTGACACTGTACGCTTTAGCAGCATTACCACACAGCATGCCTCGTTCTCTGTTCTAGTGCACACTCAACTTATTGTTGTCTAGTGAGGCGTGGTTAAAATCCCCACTGGTAACCATGAGACATTTTCCATAACAGGATAAATGATGACACCTCCACATCACATGATCTTTGAATGCACACAAAGAAACAAAACCCCTGATGAATAATACAGCAAATCATTTGGATACAATCAGTTCAATATCTGGGCCACAGAAACATTTCATCACAAAACAGAATAAATAACAACACAAATGCATATCTAGTAACAAGGTAATTAGTAATTAAGAATAATTAAGTGATTAAAAACTAGTGGGAAGTGTGGGAGTGGCAGGATGTTGTCAGGCTGCACAGCTCCATGGTAGGAAAGCCTGCTCCAGTGAGCAGTGGGTCAGCACGAGGCCACGCCGACGCTGAGAAACAAGAACTGTCGTCGAGTTACAGTCCAGACGTGAACCACACTTTACATTATTAACATTTATGGATAGAATCGAAGATGCCGTCCAATATGCCAAAATCAAAGAAAGCAGAAAACCCCTCTTCTTCAGACTTACCCATGATGACCTTTAAAATATTGCATTCAGCGTCTTATACTTTGTAAAGGAGTCATTTCAGTTTTTAACAAAAAGGCAAAGCAGTCAGAGTACTTTCTGAAGCAACTGCAGTTCACATTTCCCCCATTTATAAGTCACTTCAAATTCTTTCTGAAGTAATAAATAGTGGCTGATAAACTTCAGAGGCACCGACAGAGGCAGAGGGCGGAGCTTGGATCTCTCTCGGGATTCCGGCCTTCACTTCCTGTTTATCTTTTTTGGTTTTGGAAACAATGTAACTGCTCCTGCACTGACATACTTATTGTATGTTACAGTGTTTCATGCTGAATTTCAATTATTTATAAAATGTATTTCAAACAAAACATTTTAGCGTGCATATTCATATTTGTTTGCTGTTTAATCAGGATGATCCTCAGTAATCAGTTCATTATCACAGCTACACTGTAATCTAATTACATTTTTAAAGGGAGAAAATGACAACAGTGGGATTTGTTTCACATTTCTTTGTAAATCCCACAAAAAATGAAAATAAATGAACTTTCAAACTCTTAAAACTGTGTTTCAGCAGCACAACTGTGTAAAAATAAATGAAGCCATGTTTGCTTTTACAAAGGTAAATACTGTCATCGTATCACAGGTGTATTCTACTGTACCTGAACAGACCCATGAACCTGAGCTTCTGGGTCACAGCGTAGTAAATCTTGTGGTGTGGGTACCAGTCATACACCTCCTTCCTCTTGGCCGTAGGGGGCTCCTGGAATAGCTGGACCACCTTCATAGATTTCGGGTCAGTTGGATGCACAACTTCTCCAAAGATCTGTGAGCTCAGTCTGGCCATCCGCAATGCATAGCTGGACAGGCCTGCCATCACTGATGAGCACAAGAAACATAGAGTTTGACATGTGACGAGTTTGGACACGCCTTCTCATTTAATGTTTTTCTTTATTTTACTACTTTCTACATGGTAGATACAAACTGAAGACATCAAATAAGTCAAACAGGATATATGGAGTTACGTAGCAAAGAAAAATGTGAAAAATAACTCTAAACACGTCATATCACAATGTACAGTTTTTGGGTTTCTTTGTGGTACAACTTATCTGTTTAATCAGCATGAAAGTTACATGAACGTAGCATGTGTAAGAGTATTCTACGTAAGTTTTTCTATGATTTTAAAAGAGCTGGTGATTCATCTTCATGGTAAGAAAGGACTGAAAATTTTGGGCTTTTATTTGGAGGAACAATGAGATGCTCGTGCTTGTCAGGGAACACTGGACCAGCTCTGCGTCCACTCAAAACATTCAAGGGCGTCTGGGTGTTTGCCCAACTAGCCTGTGTGTGTTTTGTGGATTTGGAGCAAGCATTTGACCGTGTCCCTCGGCTTCCAGAGTAAATCGAGCCTGTTGTTGCAGGGTCCAGTTCCCGTGAAAGCTTAGTCTGCGCTGCATGCAAAAAGTCAGACTCATCTTCAGTGGGTTTTGGACTCTGCTGTTCTGCTCATAATATTTATGGACAGAAGTTCTAGTTTGCACTCAAGGGGTAATGTGAGAGTCTAGTTCATTACCAGGCGTCTGGAGAAGTTGAAGGCATGTTGAGGAGGTTGTTTAGCCATTTAAATCAGCTGTGTTGGATCAAGGACACGTCTCAAACCTGCAGGACACCGGCCTTAGAGGCCTAGAGTTCCCCCACCCCTGCTCTACACGATGGCTTGGCTTCGCCTTAGAGACAGGGTGAAAAGCTTGGTTATTCAGGAGGAGCTTGGAGTAGAGCTGTTACTCCACCACACTGAAAGGAGTCAGTTGAGGTGGTTCGAGTATCTGACTAGGATGCCTCCCTGACACCTCCTAGGTAAGGTGTTCTGGGTATGTTTCACTGGAAGTAGATCTCAGGGCAGACCCAGGATACACAGAAGAGTAGATTTCTCAGATTTTTTGGAAATACCTTGGTGTCCCCCCAGGATAGCTAGAGAAGGTGGCTGAAGAGATGGAGCTCTGGGCGTCTCTAATATGTACTTATTGGGACATATAGCTGCATATGACTGGAATGCATACAGCAAGAACTGGTTTATTTTCCTCGCACTAATACACAATACGTAAAGGAAACAATAAAAAGCACAGTGAACATTCCTCCAAAAACATTTAACATACCATGTGCCGTAGTATAGCTAGCCTTCTCCCTGATGCTAATGTAATAACTAGCTTCAAGGGTTAATAAAGATCAGCAGGTTTTGGCCTGAACTGGAAAATGCAGCGTTAGCATCTAAATGATCTGAGACAATTGAGTCGGTCGTGTTGATTATTGCTGTAAATTATGAGAAAGTACAATTTTTCCTCTCTCTGCTAAAGGAGCTACTAAAGGAAACACATGTTAGAGCTGTTTCTTATAGTTTATAAACTGCATAATATGCTGTATTATTTAATTTAGTCCAGCCTGTTCTGGTCTTGGAGAAACGGCATCATTTCCATAGAAATGAATAAAGAATTCTGATTGAAGCACCATTGCTTATCATTTCAAATATTTAACTGCAGGTCACGTCACTCACAGAGCACAGTGGAGTACACACATACACTGGTTTGTCGGTAGCAGCTCCTGAAACGCAAGACTGCCACACATCTGTTCGACCAACACCAGTTGATCTAAGCGCCAGTTAATCTGGAACACCGGTAAACCCAGGAGTCCGGCGGCGTAGATTTACATAAACTCGCTAAATCCAGATTATAAACTATGTTAACTTATCAAAGTGCGTTCGTGGGTCCGTATAATTCAGTTAGCAAGGTTCGTTGTATTGCAGATTTAGAACTATTAGTAATTCTATATTAGCACGTTTTTAGTTACTTTGGGTCAGCTGGGATAAATTATACCGGGAGGCCGACGAAGTGAGTTAGACTGGATCACTGAACAGCAGGTGAATATGAGAAGTAGCGTTTCTGATGCTGCAGTCACAGGACGATCTGTTAACACTGTTCTGTGTTTGAACAGGAGGAAGCAGCTCGTGTCTGTGAGCTGCTGTGAGCAGACGAACAGCTTCATGACAGTGAAATTAATTCTTACCGCAGCTGCGCACGGCGTTGTTTCCCGAATCTGTCTGTAGCCTCTGCTTCAGGTAACAGGTAACAGTGCACACGTTCAACTAACCGTAACCTTCACCAGAGACGGTGCATCACGCGTGACACATGCTCCGTGGAGCTGATTGGCTTGTTCCTCTTACTTCCTGTTTGTGCGACTCTGTGTGAATTACGCATATCTATCGTTGGAACAATTAGTAGTTTTTATTACACATATGTGTACCCGTTAGCCGTCATTAAATTCTCGAAAACACCATCCTAGAAAACAGTATCCTAGTCGATATATTCTAATTGATCTACGCATACACCAATGCGTTTACGCAATCAAAGCGGAAGTCCGTCCCTGTTAATAGTTCCGTGGATGTGACAGGTATAGGCAAAGTTCCGCTTAAATGCAGCTGTTCGCTTATAAGTGCAGGAGGCGCAGATTTTTAATTCGGCTTGGTAATAATGAGACGGAATTGGTTTGAAATACACTGTTGGGTTTCACTCAGAATTTCCAATGTACCTGCTTTCACATCTAAGGATGTTCTTTACTTTATGGACAATCTGGATTCTGAAATCTCAGATGTTGTCAATTTTGTAATAGTGCTATGTAAGTTTTTTTATTCATTTATGTAAGTGGAAGAATGCCTCTCCTATGTTTACCGTCTTCTTGAATTACTTTTGTCAATATTTTAAGTCACTTAAGCTTATTTCAAATATGAACAAAAAAACTGCTGTACTATGCTGTAAAATCACAAAATACTTGCTATTCTAATTTTCCTGCCTGTGTCAAAAGGTCTATGTTCCTTATTACTTTACCCTAGAAACGTTTATTTTCTCACTGTAAAGTTATGATGACTTGCTTCACCATCTTTATAATGTAAATTGTTACAATTCTGGTCTGTTTCCTTGACTTCTTTTGTATATGAAAATTTCTTTCAATAAAATAATAATAATAATGAGACGGAAGCATTTCAAAACAACATTTAGCCCACGTGTTCTGCAGCACATAATTCAATCAATTACTCTTTACTGACACACTTTACGTCCATCGTTAAAAAAACAAACAACAAAAAACACAACATATAAACTTAATAAAAAAATAAAATATTAGTAAAGCTGGTATAGCTGGTAAGGGCGGGCTAGCATCATATTAAATATCCTGTGGATTAAGAATGAGACTCAAGTTTATATTCATGTGCAGACAGATGAATGAATACTTCTGACAACATACTGTAGCAAACCTGTCGAACACTAAAGGTGCTTTCTAAAAGTCTCATTTTGCAGCACTTTTATCTATGCTTAATACTTTTTCTGACACACACACACACACACACACACACACACACACACACACACACACACACACACACAGGCACAAATTGGGTTTAATTTGCGCCTGTATAAATAAAAAACTGTAAATTCATAATGATATTTTAATAACATTGTTTTGTTTGTGACATTTCATTAATACCTTTCTATTCAACATATCTTTGCTATTTACTTTCTTTCTGTCATTCCTTTTCACACAATCTCGAGTGTTTGCGTTCCTGACAGTTAAGTTCCTTGTATTTAGTTATTTGTATTTTCTCCAGCAATAAAGCTGTTGTTAAGTTCAGTCCAGCTTGAGAATCCTGTATTTGGGTCCTAACCTGCCTGGCCCACGCAACGTATCATGAGACGTTTAAGGTCGGTGCATGGGACCCATGGCTCAGTGCTCTATGGGACCACAGTGCACACGTGTGCTTGAACCTGCCAACAGAGTCGCTTTACTGTAGTCACATTCACTCAGCCAGTCCAGAGTGGAGCACAACCAGCAATAGTGTAGTGTATAGTAGTGTAAGAATGCATGAGACAGTGTCATCAGTAGCACACTTGGAAAAGATGCTCTTGCAAACGTTTGTCTAAGAGCCGTGCGTTACACAGAACCTTTTTTTATTTACTGTGGTTGAATATGAGTTATTGAATAAAAAGCTCATCTACAGTAACAGCATCATGGTTTTGATGTTAGACTGTAAAAGTCTTGGTGACCTGAAGCGTTTTCACGTCTGAAAATAGACTTAAATTAAAATGTACCAAAGTAAAGCAAGGCTTTCATGTCAGACAGCTCTGTCATAAAGCTACTCACCTGTCAAATAATATGTGCATCCAGCCTTTACATTACAGGCATCTTGTGGCTGAAGAAAGCTGTGCTTGTTTCATCTCATGGCAAAGTGTATTTATCTCTGTCTGAAGGCATTTTCGTCTCATGTTAACAAAGACTGCAGATGAGCAAGCTGAGGGGCCAGCAGCTTGTTTCTGGTGGTTTGTGCATGCTCGTTGTGGATAAACTGCCACTCTGTGACTGAACTGATGGAAGGTATGGTGCCTACTGTTCTGAGATCAGTTAGACCAGCTACAGTTGATGGCAATATTATTAGCCCCCGTTATGAAATTAGACAGCACTCTTGATTTCAGTGTGAAAATGACCATTAACAACAAGTCTTTGTTTTGTATAGTGTGTCTGCTTCCAAAATAAATATGTCCACTAAGTTTAATTACAATATTTTATTGATACACCAAACTGAAAAAAGGGCAAAAATGAAACATCCAAAATTATTAGCCCCATGGCCATTACAGTTTTTTACAG
>NW_005187451.1:2634117-2640389 GCF_000239375.1 Pundamilia nyererei
TAGACTTCTGTTGTGCTCACTGTGTGAGGAGTTTTGCAAACGTGACCTAAGTATTGAGACATGTGTCCTAGCGTCTGTAAAAAACTGTAATAGTCAATACTGTACCCTTTCTGAGCCACAACTGACAACAATCTCTTTACAAGGTTGGCACAGGTCTCCTGAGGGATTTTGGCCTATTCCTCCATTGCAAACTGTTCTAGCTGCTCCAAATTGAATGGTCCACTCCAGGATCTTGCTTTTGGTATCCTTGAGGAACTGTTGGACTACTTTTGATGCATGCTTTGGGTCATTGTCTTGCTGGAAGACCCAGCGATGACCTAAGCCTAGACTATGAGCAGATTTCTGCAAATTCTCCTTCAAAATGTCAACATAATTTCTTTTTTCATGATGTCATGCAACCAAACAAGGCTTCCTGTGCCCGAGGCGCCAAAACAGCCTCACAGCATGATGTTCCCAACTGTGTTCCTGGGGTTGAAGGCCTGTGCCTTTCTTCGCCAAACATAAGCAACAACTGTGCTGAGACAGTTCCAGTTTAGTCTCATCAGATCAAAGCACAGACTACCAAAACTCATCTTTACCTTTCAAATGTTCATGGGCAAACCTCAGTCGGGCTACGATGTGCTGCTCTTTGAGTAAAGGGGATGTTCTGGGACGATGCTGCTGAAGTCAATGAAGAGCCGTCACAACTGTGTTCCTTGAAACATCAACTCCAGATGCAGATGTCCGGGGTTCCTTGCTGACATCTTTGACTATTTTCCTCTCCAGAGTTCTTGAAATCTTGTGCTTACGGCCACGGCCAGGTTTGTTTCTTACAGAATTCGTCTCCTTGTACTTGGCAATGATGCAACATACAGCATTTCTAGACACTGTGAATTGCTTGGAAATGGCAATGTAGCCTTGCCCTTTATAACGAGCCTCTACTATCTTTTTTCTGAGCTCCAGAATTATTTCCTTTGTCTTTGGCAACGGTCAGTAACAGTAACTCTCATGTGTTCAAGTCCCTGTTCCTTGGACCCTTTCTATGCTGATTGAATGTTGTTAGGAAGCCAGTTGACTGCACACCTGTGGTTTCAAAGCTGATTGGTGAATTGATCAAGGAGTTTTGAAAGCAAACATTCACATAGGGCTAATATTTTTGACCACCCCATTTTTTTTATTATATTTGATATAAAGCAAGCCTAGAAATGCATTTTATAATGTACCGAAAGCTACTAAATAGCGCTGGTGAATGTTTGATTATATCAAGTTTCATCAATGCTGCAGACATTGGGCAAAAGTTTAGCAAAATGATCCAAAATTCCTGGGGGGCTAATAATTTTGGCCTCAACTGTAGCATTAGCCAGTAAACGAGCTTCAGTAATTTAGCATCATAATAAATGGGATTCTCTTGCTAACAGCCTTGGGCAACAAGTGTGACGTCGAGAAGATGGAGTTTGAAAAAGTTTTAAATAATTCAGTTAGCATGAGCATTAGCATGATGGAGAGGGGGACGATGGCTCTGACCAAGTTGAACAGGATAGCAGAACGGTGAAGATGCTCATGTAGAGTGCATACAGGCAACACTAATGGTATGCACCCTACCACTTTATCATGGTAAAAAGGTGTAGTGAAGGAAGACAGTTTGAGGATTCTTATGTTAAACCACTGAGTACATGTGAAAGATGAGTAATGTTTACTCTGACAAACGTTGGATGAATTTCTTAAACTAAGTCGACACAGCAAAGCGAATTCGTTTGCTGAGTAAACATAAAGGCTGTGAAGTTCTTCCTTTATTTGTATTTTGTCAGCGTTTCTTTCTTTTTCGACTTAGCTCATTAGAATTACATTTTCATTTTGTTTTCTACCAACTGAAGATTTTAAATGTAGAGCCGTTCCAGCAGGGTTCTGTTAGGGTCTTGTTTAATATTGTTGGGCTCCCTGTGTGACTGTTTTTCCTTATTCTCTGTATTTCTAGTTTAGGTTGTGTTGTTTGTTATTAGGCCCCTTTTCATGTCCTGGTCTCGTCTCTGTATCCTTCCCTGTGAAGTCTTCCTCTTCTCCAGGTGTAGTTGCCTGTTTCCCAGTCATGTTTCTATGTGTCTGTCTGCTTTCTCTCACCTCTCTTGGCCCTCTCCCTTTGTTCCCTGTATTTTAGTCAGTCTGCGCCTCAGTTTGTGTGTCCTGTTTTATTCTGCAGCCACTTGTCCCCGTCTCACCTCTTAGACTGTTGCCAGCCGTGTTCTCCAGGTGTTTCCTCTTTGTCCTGATTCCCTCTTGTATTTAGTGTCTGTCTCCCTCTTACTGTGTGTCCTGTCTAAGTGTCAGTTCTCTGTTTGAACCTGTCTGTTGGTATTTGCCAGTTCCAGTTTCCGAGCACAGTCCCGTCTGCTGTCTGAAATTTGGGTCTGCAAATGTGCCTGCCACACACAGCGTTTCCTGCCAGCTTCCTGCAGACACTGCTCTGTGTTTTGACTGTGCTTTCACTCTCGATCAATACTTTACCATTTATTATTTTTCATTCTGTTCAGTTTTTTCCCAATTTTCATTTAAGCCGAAGCTACTTTGAGAAGTTGAATGGATCTTTTGAATCGTCACTGAATTGATTGCAGCTCTAGGTGGCACCTGGAGTCTATTGCTCTTTAATAACAGAAGATGGCGCCAGATATGAAGAAACAGAAAGATTGTTCTGGATGTTTTCAGTCCAAATTTTTTAAAATGTGCATTTTTTATGTACCTCAGTGAATTATTTAAGCAGCTTCGATCAGCATAATTATGACCAATCATAAATTCCTTTAGCTTCCTTCTAAATATGTCACTCAATGTCTTTTTGTGCTGCAGTGCTCAAGCACCTCCAAAACAAATGTGTCAGGCTAAATAAACAGCATACAACATACTAATATCAATATTGCCTACATTAACTGAAAAGCAGCTCTTCTGGGTCCTAAAATAGCCGGTTTCTGCAGAATATGGCATATTCTTTATGGGTGATGAAAAGTTTAAGAACCAACACTACTTGGTTTCAGCTGTCCCTTCATTTTAATGTGACCCAAAATGTTTGAGCCACACAGACATGAACATCCAATCCAATCCAACTTTATTTATATAGCACTTTTAAAAACAACAAGTTGACCAAAGTGCTTTCCAATAATAAAACAGAGATAGCAGTTAAAAACCATACTTTAAGCATACAATGAAATCAATAAACAAAATAAATATATAATTAAAAAAGATAAAAATAAATCAGTGTATATATTAAATATCACAACATGAGTAGAATAAACAATAAGATATACAATGAATAAGATTAACAAGGTAGAAAGATTAAGAATGATCAACAGCTGACTAAAAACGGACTACAAACTGACTCTGATAATACTCCTAGAAAGCCTTTGAAAAAAAGTGTGTCTTTAAAAGTGATTTAAACATTTCAAGTGTTGGGGCCAGCCTGATATGGAGGGGCAGTTCGTTCCATAGTTTGGGGGCCACAACAGCGAAAGCTCGGTCCCCTCGGTGTTTCAGTCTCGACATGGGGACAGCAAGGAGTGACTG
The DNA here is from genome assembly GCF_000239375.1 of Pundamilia nyererei. NCBI lineage: Eukaryota > Metazoa > Chordata > Actinopteri > Cichliformes > Cichlidae > Pundamilia > Pundamilia nyererei. The sequence continues at coordinate 2,637,646 of NW_005187451.1, forward strand.
GTCAGATGATCTGAGAGATCTTTGTGGAGTGTATTGGTGTAAAAGGTCTGACCGGTAAGACGGAGCCAGGCCATTTAAGACTTTAAAAGGAAGCAATAAAATTTTAAAATGAATTCTAAAATGGACAGGCAACCAGTGTAAGGAGGCAAGAACAGGGGTAATGTGCTCATGTTTGCGTGTCCCTGTCAACAGGCGAGCAGCAGCATTCTGGACCATTTGCAAGCGCGATAGTGAAGCCTGATCAATACCAATATAAAGTCCATTACATGGACCATAGTTATCAAAACCACCTTTGAGGTGAATGTCTCCACCAATAAACACTCAGAAGAACAGTAATACCAGCTGCTGCTGGTCAGTCCACCAACATATGCTTTAAACACTATGACTGACAGCAGCCTGTTCAGGAGCTGAAGCGATGCATGGTCACGTGACTGTGTCAAACGTATGTTGTATACCTGCAGGAAGCATTTATTGAGGCAAAACACTAGAAACAACTGAAAACCTATTTCACTTGATCACATTTGGAAACTTCACAGCAGAAATTCCTGTTCCCCCCCCCCCCCCCATTAGTTTGAAGGGAACGGCTCAGCTTTCAGTGTTTCAAGCAGAATGTTCTAACACTGTGAGGAATCCACTCCGCCTCCATCGCTGCTTCGTTGGATTTTTCCGTTTAAGTGAATGTCAGTGCAGCACTCTGTAGATCTGGTTACCACAGATCGATACATCTGTAGCACATCTGTATATTTGTTCATACAATACCTGTAAATCTGCCCGTCTGTATAGCAATATAAACATCTGTATACTTAACTTATTTGTACAAAATCTGTTCATAACTATTCCCACCTTTATTCCTACCCGTATTGGTATATAATCTGCTCCTATTGCTCTTACTGCTCTTGCACGTGTGATTAGATTCAAACTGTAATGACAATAAAGTTGAATCCGAATCAAAAATAAAACCTGACTGGAGATTTCACGCGGCCAGCTGTAGTCATGTAGCCGTGAGCTGACGGCGCTGCTCCAGACAGACGGGTGCTGATTGGTCAGCGCACAGGCCTGCTGTGTAGCAGCTGCCGTCATCCCCTCAGACGTGCTGGGGATGCTGACTGTGGCGCTGATACCCCTGCGCTGTGCTCTGGCTGGTGGGCTGCGGTCTGCGTGGGCTCTGTGGACACATCAGGTTGGTTCTCTAAACTATGAGCTGCACGTTAGAGGTGGTGCATGTTCGTGCTCGTTCAATCGCACCCTTACATTCGGTAAATACGGCTGTATAAATCACTCGTTGCATGTTTGCAGTCTTCCTCGTTCATCGTTACTGTCAGTGGGTGGGTTATGCAGTGGTTCGTGTCACGTATGGCCTACTACATGTTTAACTAAACCCTTAGCGGCGTGCTGATGTGTTTTGTGCTTGATGGTGTCGCCCTATCAGACAGACGGATCCGTGGCTGGGAGCTGAAATGAGATAAGCGTCTTTTTCTCTCCGCCGAGGTGCTGCAGCGCCGCGCACGCAGGACGGACGTGGGCACTTTATCACCGAAAACCTCCGCGTCCGGGGATTAAACGTATTTGCCTGCAGACTGTGCCGCCGGAAAGGTTCGCCTTCCGTTTGTACATAAAGGTCACCCGGAGGATGGTCCCGACGCTGCTCTCCAGAGGTGATGTGAGTTGAAGCGGTGGGGAAGCCGCAGAGGAGCTGTCCGTCTGTCGAGGTGCTGATGCGGCTGTGACAGAACCGAGCATGGCTGCGGGGAAGTTACTGCTCTACGCCGGCCTCTCTCTTTCTCTTTGCGCCCTGGGCATGCTGGCCGTGGCGATGTGCTCCGACCACTGGTACGAGACAGACGCCAGACGGTACAGGGAGCGGTGCCGAAGCTTTTCCAGCCGCCGCAAGGACCCGGGCTTCATCTACATCCCCAACAACAGCCTACCGCTGCGGGCCAGCCGGAGCAGCGTGTCCCGATGGCAAGAGAAGCTGCTTTTGGCCCGGAACAGACGGCAGCTGTTCGCCATGAGCGCCGCAGATGAATGTAGTAGGCAGTATAACTCCACCAACATGGGGCTGTGGAGGAAATGCCATCGGCTGGCCTTCGACCACGAAATCGAAGAGAGCATCCGGAAAGGTAAGACAAGAATGACACAGACGCTACGTTAGAGTGACAGAAACACGATGGATGTGCTGGAACATGAGTCGCAGGAAAGGATGCAGGCTGCTCTGTGGTCAATGATCGCACAATATAAATCATCCTGTTCTGGAAGCTCATGTTGCTCCACGGGCATGGCTCAGGGTTAGGGCCTGTTGTCATGCTATTTGCATGTTGACGATGACGCCGAGCAGCAGTGTGTGTGAACCTGCTCCTGCAAAATATGACATAATCGTTTCAGGATGTGCACGGGCTCGCCAAGCACTCAGCGTGAAACAGGAAGAGCTGCTTGTTAAGGAAGGAGCTAAAGAGCAGTATGTGACACTCTGTGAATGAGTAATGCAGCATTGCAAATCAAAAATGTTAACTGTGCTATAGTACAACAAGTATGTGCAGATGATCAGGACAGTACAGACTGTGGTACTGTCCATATTACTTCATCAACAGGAACTGGAGCCAAGTTACTCCCTCACTGACACAGCGTACACTGAAAAAAATATGTTGTTGGATTTACTTAATTCAATGGTGGACATTTGTTGCACACAGATGTTTTGCTTTGGCAGCAACTTAAACAATTGAGTTAAATTAACACAATTTATTCAT
>NW_005187451.1:2647894-2653676 GCF_000239375.1 Pundamilia nyererei
GCGCGGAGCACAAAGAATGAATCCGACGGAGTTACGGCCTGGTCCGGCACGGTGGGGGTCAGCCATGTCTCCGTGAAGCACAGAATGTTGCAGTCCCTCATGTCACGTTGGACACCTACAAGCAGCAACCTATTAGAACCATATTTTACCAAATTACTGCTGCAACTACACCACAAATACAATTGCTGCCAATTCTTTTAGTGATACTGGTATTACTAATACTACTGTTCAAAGTACAAAAGTTCAGTGGGAACACCAGACAGACACCAATACCCCATCAGCCTTTTATGGCTGTGTACAAATGCCTGTTTAAATGTCATTTTTGTGATGTTAAGAAATAAGAAAACATAAATCATATTAACAAATGAGTATTCGAAATGTAAAAACAGTAATTGCCCCTAAACCTAGTAAGTAGTTCCCAAAAGGTGGATTCTGTCCATCTGGACGTTTTCAGTGGGAGAAACGTTTCCTCATCATCAGGTGACGTCATCATCATCAGCTGACTGCAGGTTTCAACCTTATAATCAGGACATTTGCACAATGACTGAAACCAGCAGCACTGAAGGAACAATGGGCTGTGAGGTCAGTTTGTTGATCACTCTTTCAATGATGAGGACGTACACGTCCTGGACACGGAGTCAAGGAGGCCATTTATGTGAAAAGGGAAAGACCATCTCTGAATGGAGGAGGGGGCCTAAGGGTCCATCTGTCACCATCTAATAATGCTGTGATTGCAGCCATTCCCCAACTCTCTCATGGTTATTGATCAATCATCACGACAATTTGGATATTAATGATGAAGGAACTGACCTCCCAGCCCATTGTTCATTCAGTGCTGCTGGTTTCAGTCATTGTTCAAATGTCCTGATTATAAGGTTGAAACCTGCAGTCAGCTGAGACTGAAGACGTCACCTGATGATGACGAAATGTTTCTCCCACTGAAAACGTCCAGATGAACAGAATCAACCTTTTGGGATTACTTACCTGGATGACTGAGCGTGCATCAATACAACCTAATAACTGGCTGTGCCACCCTTGGCAGCAACAACTGTAACTCAAGTGTTGCAGTAACTAGCAATGAGTTTCACTTCCTCGTGGGGGACATTTGACCCTCTCTGCTTTGCAAAATTGTCTTAATTCAGCCACACTGATGGTTTTCCATCATGGATGAGCTGTTTAAGGTCATTCCAAAGTATCGCAATCATTTACATTTGAAATTTAAACTCGGCCACTCAAAAATCTCCAGTTGGTTTTTGTTGTCATCCAGAGGTGGACCTGCTGCATAACCCAAGTCCTCTTGAGCTTCAGGGCAGAAACTGATGGCTGGACATTTGCCTTCAGGATGTTCTGTTAGACACCAGAATTCATGGCTCCATTAATTATAGCAAGTCATCCGGCCCTGAAGCAGCAAAGCAGTGCCAGACGATCACACGACCACACATCATGTCCGACTGTTAGTTTGATGTCCTTTTCTGAAATGGTGTTAGTTTGAAGGCAGATGTAACGGGACTCAAACCTTCCACAAAGCTCAACCTTTGCCTCACGAATCTACAGAATATTTTCTCAAAAGTCCTGGGGATCATCAACATGTTTTTTTAATCTTTTGCAAATGCGAGACGAGTCTTTGTGTTCTCTTTGGTCAACAGTGGTTTTCTCCTTGGAACTCTCCCACAGATGCCATTTTGCCCAGGCTCTTTGTTATCGTTGAATCACGACCTCTGACTGTAAATGAGGCAAGTGAGACATTTTTAGATGTTGTTCTGGGTTCTCCTGTGACCTCCTGGATGAGTTGTTGATAAACCATTGGAGTACCTTTGGTAGGCTGGTCGCTCCTGGGAAGGTTCATGTGTGGATAATGGCTCTCATCCTGGTTCACTGGAGTCCCAGAGCCTTAGAAATGTTTTTGTAACTCTTTCCAGACTGAAAGCTGTCACTTTGTTTTACAGCTTTTTCTTTAAAGCATGAAATCATGTGTAGCTGTATGAGATCTTTTAGCATGCTTTACTTTGTCAGAGAGGTTCTATTGACTGAACTGAGCTTTCCAACAAATGTGGTTAACCTCAGTTAATTCATGATTGACTTTTAGGAGAATCTTTCTCCACATTTATGAAGATTAACTAGTATTGTGTTGTTGGTCTAACAGTAAATTAGCTGAATAACCAGATATGAACCTGGATATTTTAATATGCGCTTGCCTCCCCATATTCTCCTGCATATGGAAAAAACAAAGAGCTCAAGTTATTTTATAGTGCTAATATCTAAAGTTTTTTCACAATTACCAGGCGAGAGATTGAAACGCCAGCAGCCATTTGATGAGGTCTCCTCTGTGTTTGCTTTGGTGCATAAACTTGTGCTAAGGGTCACCCAGCTGCTCCCAGTGAGCGTGTACACACACACACACACACACACACACACACACACACACGCACTTTTTCCATCTTAACCTCAAACCCTGCTTCCTTCGGTACACATGTCTCTGGACAGGACACTAAATACACAAACTGACCACATACTGCTGCTTCTTCATTGCTCTGCATCCTTGTTATTGGACACACATCGAAACACTGATGAATCGTGTCCTGACCATCTTAAATAGATTATGCTGTTTTTAAAAAATAAATAAATATAGAACTTGTTAAATATAAGACATGAATCATTACCCGCCCATCACTTTGCACGGTCAAATCTGATTCCCTTTCACATTTAATTTCAAACTTAACAGATCTGAGACTAATGTTTTGGTCCTCATTCATCTCTCTGGCATGTGCTCTAATATTGCTCCAGCGTTCAGTGTTTAGCCAGATCAGCAACATCCCTTCATCTCCTCATTTTCCAGTATCTTCCATAATAGCATGCTGCATCATTATGCAGATTTATGGAAAGAGGGCAGAGAAGATGAGGTATGAGGTCAACGGCTACAGCAACAGGATGACTTATCAAGTGATTATAAATTATTTCTTTACAACAAACCTCACAAATCATATTCAGGTGGAGTCTGAATGACACAGTCTGTAAGTCTGTATCACACATAAAAGAGTGTGTGTGTGTGTACGTGTTTACATATCTTTGTGGGGACCAACAATTGGAAATTTACTATGCTTGTGGGGACCAACAACCCTTATGGGGACAAAATCCATCCTCATGAGTTTAAAGGTACAAAATGTGGTTTTAGTGTCAGGGTTACAGTTAGGTTATGGTTTAGGTTGTGGGTTAGGGTCAGGCATTTATTTTTGATGGTTAGGGTAAGTGGCTAGGGAAAGTATTATAATAATAATAATAATAATAATAATAATAAGAATAATAATAATAATAATGGATTGGATTTATATAGCGCTTTTCAAGGCACCCAAAGCGCTTTACAATGCCACTATTCATTCACTCTCACATTCACACACTGGTGGAGGCAGCTACGGTTGTAGCCACAGCTGCCCTGGGGCAGACTGACAGAAGCGAGGCTGCCATATCGTGCCATCGGCCCCTCTGGCCAACACCAGTCAACTACATGTCCCACATGCTGTGTGTGTGTGTGTGTGTGTGTGTGTGTGTGTGTGTGTGTGTGTGTGTGTGTGTGTGTGTGTGATGTTGATAATCCAAATATGTGTTGTATGATCTTGGTTACAGTGAATGGGCATGGTGCGCGATCTGCTGGGGATGTACTGCTATGGAAACAGCTCACTCTGCTGCTGTGTCCGTCCCAAGGAAGGGACAGATAAAACAACAATGGACAAACATAAGCTAAAAAGTGGTATGAGACAGAAAATGAGAATAAAGAGAAAACCAATGATGGCTGTGGAGAACAGGATGAACAGGGAGGGGAGGATTACAGAGAGAGTGTGGTGGGGGTGGGGGAGTGAGGTTTCCTGTACCATCTGCCGTCACCCTGTGAGGAAAAGGCCTTTCAGTTCCTCATAAAGACATTCACAGTCCCGTCCAAGCAGAAACAGCAGGGAAAGGCCTCGGATTGGATTACTCGATTCCCCAGGAGACCCGGGGAGGGTTAAATTAGATACTACGGGAGGTTAAAGGTATCTCACAGGTTCCCTGTAAATGAGCCCAACTGGCTGAACTACTCATTTGATAGACACATGGAGGGTTTGGCAGGTGGGTGTGGCACTTTTACGATGGACAGCTGTCTATGAGGTCTAATTTTAATGAGAATAAAATAACAAGTTTCCTATTTAAACTTGACATTACAGACCTGCTTGGTGTCAAAAACTGAAACTGTAACGTCAAAATGATTTCTGCAATTAGAGGACGATAAAAGAGGAGCACACCTGAAAGTCAGTGACGCTGGTAACATTTCAACAAGTACTCCATCCATCCACCCATTCTCATACCTTCAATGTTATGAGAAAGTGAAAGGCCCCCCCCCCGGTCCGTCATTGGCCAGTACTAGAGTGACACGCCCTCTTTTGATTAAACTCAGGAAGCAAAATGTTGTTTTTACTAATTCAGGAAAGAGGTAGCCATGTGAGTAAAGGTGAGGAGCTTAGTGCTGGTTTGGGTTTCCTCAGGCAGCCTTCTGAAGGTGGACATGACAAATACATATATTTCAGTGGTTTTGATTGTGTTACCTTCCAATGAAGTACTAGATCAGTATCAGTTCTTGATGATACTACTGTAAAAAATATCCAAGCAGATGACAAACGGTGGTCTCAGATTCAGCTTCTGCCTCATTTAAACCGGGTCGTAACCAGGCCATATGCGCATCTGTGTGTCAGGTTATTATAGCCTCCATCGTTTTAAGAATCCAGGTTTTATTTAGCTTATTTATGTGAAACATGTTTTCTTGTGGCCACGGAAACACAGCCAGGAGTTCTCTCATCCTCCTGGAAACAGTTAAATTATTCACATGTGGCTGCACCCTGTGCTCATTAGTGCACCCACAGACTGAAGACAGGCTGAGCAAACTCACTCACTTCATGTTAGGTGCAGCCATCACACCCCAAGAGTAATGAAACATAGACAAAAATATTTCCCTGAGCAGTATAAGGTAACCCTTTATTTTGTGTGTCACTCTGCAGTAATGTCACACAAACATGTCAAATTATCAGAACTGTAGTCAGGCACCAGGAGAGGTTTGACTTTCAGCGCTACAAAGCTAATCTGATGTTTCTGTGCTATTTAGCAGAGAATGATCCTGATGAACAGATGTAATGAGATTTGACAGAAGCTGCAGTGCCAGTGTACTGAATGCTCCTTTATGCCTTTGCTGTCTCTTTGTAATATTTCAGAGATGGAGTCGGGTTGAGTCTACAGTGGCTGTGAGGTGGGGAGACTCTTGCTAGTTTTGTCGCACAAACGTTAAACATAAGGTTTGACTTCAAGCGAGTGACCTGGTTTCTGCTGCCTCACTAATTTTGACAGATACAAATTAACTCTGTTTCTCTTTTAAAGAGCTTTGTGTGTACATGTTCTCTGTTACTAATACAGGAAGCTCTTTGACTGCGTTACAGAAATCCCAGTAGAGTTTTGTAAAATAGTAAAGATCAGGAGTTAACTCAGCATGTTTCAATTCACAATCAGTTCCAAGGAAAGATCAATATTTATTTAATAAACAGAAAAGAGAATTTATGGGCCAAACCATTACACCCAGTGTTTCTCTGTGAATATGTGTATCCAGGTTTTCATCATATTCAGAATATGAGATTCATGGACAGCAAAATCTGTTCTGCATTTTTCTGAATACTGAGCATTAACACATAGCACCAGACAACTGGTTACAGCAGAGGTTCAGTGTGGGGCCTGCTCCCTGGGGGGGCGCAGAGCCATTGCGGGGGGG
>NW_005187451.1:2653863-2661615 GCF_000239375.1 Pundamilia nyererei
ATCTTCCCTTTGGCTTCACCTGCACAAGTGCCGAGGTAGGTCTCCCTGCAGGGTTGGTTTTCCCTGTCAGGAGCAGCGCTGGGCTCTCCAAATCAAACAGCATCCCACAGCTGTTTATGTTTTTGAACCCATTTTGCACAGAGAGGCATTTTTTGAAAAGGTAATGATAGCAATGTTGAACATTATTACACAGGAAAAAAACAACTACACGTAAAATAATCACACCGTGACGCCTCTGCCTTTCTAAATGGAGGGACAGTAACTGCCTGTGTAAATGTAAGCGTGTAAAACCTGAAGATAGTCAGATTAACAGTATTTTGTCTGTATCTGCGAAGATTTTTCTTGTAAAACAAAGGGGGGCCTAGCAAAAAAGGTTTGGGAACCACTGAGTTACAGAATAATGTTTATTAAGGAACCTGTGAAGTTCACACACACAACAGAGCAATGACTCTTTCTTACATTCTGCCAACTGTTAACCTTAAACTTTGAATAATTGTGATAGGTTGGAAGACTACTGCTATGACCCCCCTAGGCAGCACCAAAAGACTCCATGCAGCTGTTATTCACAAGATTTGACAGTAAAAGTTGACATAAGTATGAAAAACAATGTAAATACGGTATGAAAACTGTTAAAAAGTTATTAATTTTCATTATTTTTCAGTGAACTGCGATCTGTACGTTACTAATCGGCTTGTAAGCCTTTTCTGGGATCGAATGGTAGTGGCTCCATCCTCCACTAGGGGGCTTTCGCTCTCTCGCCTCATTATATTAAACTACTGCATAAGAGAAGCAACTGAAAATCACTCCAAATACATTCAGTCAAATGGATCCATTATATTATGATCATTTTGTGTCTTTTCATGGAAAATGAGAATATAAATGCAATACAAATGATGACGGCAGCTCAGCACACAAACCCGATTTCTCTTTTGCCTTTAACAACGTGCGAGTCCAGAAGCAGACAGCAGCTCTGATCGGCTGGGAGACTTACTCATCCAGTGTGACTCCTATAACCACAGGCAGCGTAGATGGACACGGTGAGAAAGCGAGAGTGATGAGGGGGAAGAATCAAGATGTGGTTTGTTTCCCCGTCGTTACAAAGCCAACATTAATGTTTGATGACCTCATGGTTTCTCCCACAGACCATCGCTGTATGGATACATACAGAGCATGGGCAGCTGTACTGTGGGACAGCAACCTTTGTACACTAAGACATAACGTACACAATGGCTGCATAGAAAGATGCACTGTGCAAAATGCACACATCCCAATGAATGCATGTATTAATAATAACCTTACCAAGACAACTTACCAATGTGTACATGATAAGTTATTAAGGGGCTGTTCCGTCCCCTCCAGTCAGACTCTCGTGTGAGCTTTATGGCCAACAACTCCCGATCCTGTTGTGGCGCCGAAAACCACTGAAATGAAACCTTGGGAGAGGTCAAGCATGTCAGAGGCAGAGCAATTCCACTAAAGTCTGGAATAAAACGTCCGTAGAAGTTGGCGAAACCAAGAAACCTTCAGTTGCTTCCGAGTCTGGGGCTCCGGCCGTTCCACCACGGCCTTAATCTTGGCCGGATCAGCCCGAAGCTGACCTTGCTCCACAATAAACCCAAAAAATGAGAGACGAACATCTGGTTCTCTAACAAGATTGGTCTGGCAGGTCTGCAAGAATGATTCTTGTGTTCTTCCAAAGACTTTGAAAAAATCTGAATGTTGTCTAGGTACATGAAAACACTGTGGTTAATGAAATCCTTCAATACATCATTGACCAATGCCTGAAAACTGCTGGGGCGTTGGTGAGACCGAAGGGCATGACCAAGCACTCGAAATGTCCGAGGTGAGTACTGAAAGCTGTCTCCCTCCCTTATCCTGACCAAATGTTAAGCATTCCTTAAATCCACCTTACTGAACATAGTAGCCCCCTGGAGAAGTTCAAAGGCGGAACACAGCTGTGGAAGAGGATACTTAATGGTGATTTTGTGTAATCCTTGAAAGTGTATGCACAGACAGAGACTCATCATTCGTCTTCACGAAGAAAAAAACGCAGCTCAGGCAGCGATGTGGATGGATAAATTATTCCGGCTCCTAATGAGTCTGTGCTATGCCGCTCCATGGCCTCACTTTTAGGTTTGGCCAGGCTGTACAGGCGACTAGTGGGAAGTAGAGCACCAAGGAGCAGATCTATCCCACAGTGGTATCCGGTCATTAAGTGATGACGTGACGAATCCTACTTGCGGGCCTAAAGTAGTCTGCGTTTAATATGGCTTTTGTGTTGTTAACATGTTTAATGTTTTGTATTTTCTTCTATTTGATCTCAAAAAGCTCCTAAAACAGTCAGTGATCACTGTTGACCTCCCTCGGCTTTTATTACCGCTAATCATTTATTTAAGCTCAGTTTTTAAAACCTTAGGATGTAACTACAGCCCAGCCCATGCAGCAGTATATGAATGACTAACCTCGTATTGTGGATGGATTATCTCAGTTGTTCTCCTGGCTGAAGTTTGGTCCTTTTACAGCATCCTGCCATGCGATTACATTTGTTCCTGACCACCGAGAACACTCACGTTAACTTTTATCCAGTGGAAAAAAAGTTAGCTTGTTTATATTATGCTAACATAGCTGTGTCGCTAGCGGTCACGTAGCACATCATTATATAGCAGCTAGCCCAACTTCAGTAACCCTACAAACGTCACTGCTGTTTAGTTTTCTGTCTTCATTTATGTTAGAAGTGATAGCAGAGCTGTACGTTTTAATTTGTTTCCAAAACCCGCAGTCAGGACATGCTATATTGTATTTAGATAGAAGCTAGCGAGCTAACTCCCTGCTAACTTCTAACTCCGTTAAATGTCATAAATTCCGTTTTCATGGATGCCTGGATGTTAAACTCAATTGTTACACCTGGTAGAGCAGAACGCTGATCATTTTATTAAAGATGAAAGACTTTAGACAGTTTTTCAACTCTCAGTAATGCCACAGTGATCGTTTGATATATGGACCTGCAGCGGAGTTTAGGTCCAGACACGACTAGTGATGTCAGACTTTACGACCGGATTGGCGATGTGGAGGGAGGGAGAGAGCTGTCTTTGCTAAAGACCATAGCGAGGTCATGATAGACCACCGGAACTTGAGTAACTTGACAAATTCAGATGGAGCGGAGGATGAGACTCTGGGTGTGGCAGAGCGTAGACAGTTCTCATGGCACGACAGGCTCCATCCAGCAATACAGAGCTTGTTGTGTGTGTTTAACCGCAGATGAACAAGAATAATGGGTGCCAGGAAAGAAACTAATTTTCTAAACATATTTACCTGATAAGGTGAAACCATTTCAGGTGACTACATCATGAAGCTCAGTGAGGAAGGCTGAGGGTTTGCAGCGCTGTCAACAAAGCAAAGGGCGGCTACTTTGAGGAATCTAAAATATAAAAAATATTTATCAGTTTTTCCATTGCCACATACTTTCATATATCTTCATTCATATATGTGATCTCTTCAGTTTGTGTCTACAATGTAAAAAGTAGTTACATTTTGTACGTTGTTACTTTTATCTTTAGGCCACCTCGCTCATGCACTTTAGCATGCAGCGTGGTGTAAATGCACCCTAACAAATGAAACAGTGCAGTTCAGCTGAAACATAAAATACAAGATAAAAGAAGCAAAGCAAATCCACACAACTCACAAAACAGAGTGCACTTACAGCGAGCTGGGATGCACTGCTTAGACTTCCTGAAGCATTCAGCATAAAAACCATGTTTGATTTCACATCAGTGGACATTTCCATTCTTTAGAAGGCAGCTCTCTCTCCCGCGGTGTCTCTCCAGCCTCATCTTCCTCTGCCCATTTAATCAATGGCTTATCAAGTCAACAGAGTGCTGTGGGCCTCTAGGAAGAGCCCACATCAATCAGGCCCTTATTCTGCCTGCCCTGAAGAATTGCTGCCTGTGTGGAGGGAGAGCTGATGAAGGGAGCTCTGTAGCCACAGCTGCCCGCCACACAAGAAAGTCCTTTTCACTGCTCAGGACTGCAGGACAGCACAAGAATTATGTCCTATGAAGGGAGCATTATTGTGCAGGAGCAGGATCCAGGCAGGGTGTTCAGTGAAAGGCAATAGTTATCAGCTTTGTGCTCCCTGTTTGCTCATAACATCGTCTCACACTAACCACAGACTGTTAATTTGCAACTGCTGATTAACACAAGGGGGACTAAACAAGGGCCTCATTATCGTGTGCTTTGTACCAACCAAGAACGCCCCCCCCCTCTAGTTTGTGTTGTCATGGTAACACGCATTGACTGTTTGACAGATGTTATGCAGGCAGATTGAGCCGGCGGCTGAGCTGAGCTGAGCTGATGAGAGCAGGTCAGGATGAATGTTTCTCTGAACGTCAGGAGGTTAGACAACAAATCTTCCTGCTCCGGGTGACGACAGACGAGGAAAGAAAAATGCCGTTCCCACGACGACAGCGTCACTGCTGGCGGGATGGGGGTTTTCTGGCCAGTTTGCTCAGAGCAGAGAAGCCAGGTGACTCCTGCAAAAAAGATGAAAATTATTTCTCTTTCTAAGTAAATCTGCGGTGAGTTCAGCTAAAGCTCCTACACAAGTGTCAGCACCTTCATTAGTGAGCATCAGCAACAATCATTAAACAAATACACAAACGCCTGCTCCTTAGAGAAGATTAAGAGAAGTGAAAGTTTGATCAAGCTTCATTTATAATGAGTTATTTAAACGCCTCATATTCCTCCACTTTAAGTATCATCAAGGTTAGTTCACACGTGCCCAGAATGTAGATTTCAGCCCCAAAATACCCCACAGCTCATGTTCGGTACCTTGCATGTATAACCTATGGTTTTCTGTATCTGTAGCTTTAAATCAACATTGAATGCGCTTTTCAGAAAGAGGTCCGTGTGAGAATAGCCAGCACTCTCAGGAGCAGGGAGGCTCATTAAGCAGATGTCATGGCTTCCAATACAGACACGAACGACGCTTCCAACTTTCTAAGTGATTATTTTACTTGTAAATACAGCTTAATTTAGCATAGCCATTTGTTGCTTACATGAATCTGGAATTTCTTATACATATTTACAGTGCAGGGTTGTTGCTTCATATATTTGATGTCTTCAGTTTGTATCTACAATGTAGAAAGTAGCAAAAATAAAGAAAAACCATTAAGTGAGAATGTGTGTCCAAACGTTCGATCGGTGGTGTATAGATATACATGTTTGACCACTTGCACCGTATTAACAGTATATTAACTTTTCATCACTGCTGTCACGGTACAGTGACGATGAAAAACCACGAGTGTGAGTACATACTTACCTAATCGTAGCAACTATCCTTCTACCAATGAAACACAATTTAGCACAAACTGTTAATTTGCAATTAATTAATTGTTAATTAACACTTGTACTAGAGATAAGATTGGTTTGACTGATATGAATTAAATGGCAGAAGATTTGGATTTATTCCAGCTGTCTCAGCTCCTTCCATTAGAAGAGCTTTGTGGATTAAGGATCAGTATGGACACAAGAAACTATTACAGCAAACAAAAGTATTTTGGTGTTCATTATAGCAAGAGAAATGTCAGTAAAAAAACGAGAGACAAGGTTCGGATCACTGAGAATCATAACATATACAGTTGTGTCCATAAATAGAGTTCTGACAACAATCCTGTTATCATGGAGAATCTTGTTGTTGCAGTCAGCTTCGACCTTGGCAGCCTTCAGCTGGCGCCAGTGGGATGGCTGCATGAGTGAAGATGGTTAATGTTTGGGTTTAGTGTGAACAGCTGCATCCAGTTTTTACAGTTGGTCTAATGTCCATCACTGGTCACCAATTCTCTCAATTCCTGTTGTTCAGGCACACCTGCACATTTCAGCAGGTGTTTGCTTTTGTTGTGTTTAACTCAGGTTTGATCCACGCAGCCTGTGAGATTTAATTGCATCAATTTAATATTATTTAATTAACACCCTGACACGTGGCTCAGGCAACACGTGCCACTGGAATGACTCTGACATTTGAATGACATCCATTTCTCTGTGAGTAATTGGCTGAGGCCCGTGTGCTGACAGGTGGAGATAACCCTTTTCATTACTGGGATCTTCTAAGCAGATACAGAAAATGCGCATGCACACACATGCATGACGGTCAGTCTTCTTACCGGCTCGCAACGTGCCGCTTTGTTTCCCTTGCATCTTCACTCCATTATTTGATTCTACTGTATACTTGCTTTTGTTCTATGTCTTTGTTTATTCAGGTGGTTATGCATTTATCTAAACCAGCAGAAACTTGTGTGTTCCTAATGGCTAATCAAATGCTTTTAAAACAGTTAATGAAAGCAATGTATTTCAGACTTAAGTCGACTTCAGTAGACTTTAGAGTTCTGCAGCTCAGTTCTGCATCCACATGGACCCGGAGAGCTTGTAGAAATCATCCTAATACCCACCTGCTAGATGACATCTTGATGATTTAATTTTCAACCTTAATATGATGCAGTGAGCTTGAAACATGCTTTCAAATATAACACGGCCAACCTGCCAAGAGCCAGGCAATTTAGAGCAAGGTACCAACTAAGAGATGATATCCAGCTGCAGGTAATTTACTGACAGGACAGGTGCAGCTTGTTATAATCAGTAACACATGCAGTGGTAATGTAAATGCATTGATCAGATTGATGACCATGCGTGTGTGTGTGTGTGTGTGTGTGTGTGTGTGTGTGTGTGTGTGTGTAATATACATGACTACAACCATAGTGATAGATGTAGGTACATCAACATCAGGAAAAAGGAACATGAGAATCTGAAGAAATACCAAGGACTAAGACAGAAGCTAGAGAAGTTGTGGAGGGTGAAGGGAGCAGTCATCCCCAAACTGGGCTCCTGTTGGAGGGGCTCCAGCAGATCCCATCTTCCTAATGTACTCATGGATCTTTGTTATTTCATCTTGGATAGTGGTTCTGACACTATCCAGTGACTCGTTCTCGGCCTCCTTCCTTCTGCTTATTGTACAATCTCAGGATGCTTGACTTGGAGGAAACCCGACATGCATGGTTGAGCGCTTTCTTGTTTTGATGTCAGTAACTTCTGTTTCCTTCGTTAGACAGATTATTATGACATCATGGTATCTGATGACCAGCAGGGTTCATGTGTTAATTGTCCAGATATTGTTCTTGTCATTCAGCTGACTCCTCAGGACTTGTCTTACTCTCTTTAGGTATTTGGTGGTTGCGACAGGCAGGTTATTGGCCTGCAGTCGGATGACATTGGTCCCTTCTGGGAATCCTTGGGGGATTGGGACTATCCATCTTTCAGTTAGCCATTCTGGGGGGATCTCATCCATTAGCAGCAGGTTAAGTTGTGATGCTAGATGTTCTGCTGCGAGCAGTTGGTGGTGAGGGGGCAAAGACAAAGACACACTGTGGTAGAGAACCAGGAATTAATAATAAGTAATGATTAAATGCAGAGTCATGTATAAACACATAATGAGTGAAAAACAAACAGTGCATCATGGGAATCCCAGCCTACGGGAGCATTCAGGGTCAACTGTTCCAGGCCTAACTATAAGCTTTAAAAAACAAAACAAAACAAAAAAAACGTTTTAGGATTGATGGGTGTCTGTCTCCTGAATCCAAACTGGAAGCTGGTTCCATAGAAGAGGGGCCTGAAGAAGTGTAAACAGAATTGGTCCTAGCACTGAACCCTGTGGAACTCCATAATTAACCTCAGTGTGTGAAGAGGACTCTCCATTTACATGCA
>NW_005187451.1:2665112-2682144 GCF_000239375.1 Pundamilia nyererei
ATAGTTATTTGGCTTATATCGTGATAGATATCGTTATCGCCTGAAATGAAAAAAACATATCGTGATATGAAAAAATCTCATATCGCCCAGCTCTAATTCAATAGTACATATAGTACTTCATATATTACTACTACTAGTACTAGTATTGGTAGTAGTAGCAGTAGTAACACTTCCATGCTCATTATCATTCCCAACGTGCAACATACCAAAGATTTGCCACGCCCCTAGGCGGAGTCCAGCCGTCCCTAACCTTAACCCTATCAGATGTGTTTTCCAAAGTGATTAACATACACAATGCTTTGTTAGGTTGATTTTCACATGACACGTAAAACACATGTATAGATTCATGCCAACCCGCTCTCATGCCTCCCAGCGTGTAACATACCGAGGATCTGTCACAGTCGTCGGTATGTTATGCTTCTGGTCTGGGTTGATCAAAACACATCCTACAGCCAATCTTGTGAAATTTTAGTTTGTAAGATGAAGATGTTTTGGATGTTTTTCATATAACCTTCTACCGTTTTTATTGTTTAGTCATCGCAGCCTTGTGTATGCTGCGCTGCATTCTCCACGAGTGCACTACCCTTGTTGCTGATCTGAAGTACTACGTACCTTTGAAATGGAATGAACTCTAAAATGTAACAAACCCTTTGTTATCATTGAGTTTATTATGCTAGGCTTTGAAAAATTATTTATCCAATAGATTTTTAAATGGTTCTTTGCTTGATTTTATTCTTTTGTGTTCTGTCTGCTGAATATTTAATTTCTTCTGTAATCAGGAATGTCTGAGATCAAAGATGTTCTAAAGAAAAAGTAAAGGCCATACAAACTCCAACAACATGACAGCAAAAAGCAGCATTGGGAATTAAGAGTTCCTTTAAAGTTTGATTGCAGCATGAGGCAGTGCAGAGAGATTTAGAGGGATGCCGTCCATCATGGGTGTCATGCTGTCCTGTTGAGGTGAATCTGTGGTTTAGCAGACAGCCTTCTGCAGCTTGCTGTGACATTTTAGATGCCCTCCTTTTAAACTGCAGCCGGCATCACAGCGAAAGGCAAGAAATGATGATCTGTGGGCTCCGACCATTACGCTGATGCCAGGCAGCCTCTTGCCTCGTTACCTTTTGAGAAGCTCAGTACTGTTAGATGTGTATTTGTTGCATGTACGTGAACTATATGTTTAACTTTATGAAGACCAGTTAGACATCCAAACCCAGCTGAACTGGACTAAATTCCCCTCGGCCCCCCACCAGTCTCATTTATTAGAGTTTGTCAGTGGTCCTGGCTTCAAAAGCTCTACTTACTATTAGTTGTTCTTAGAAATCACATTTTCATGGACACCTCAAATTTGTAAGAAGACACTATTTTAAGATTCTTATTGTGTGATAGTCAGTGATGACCCAAGAAGAATGCTAATGTTCCCCCTCACTGAACTCATCTACCTGCTGTAGGGCCTGCCCACAGCTGCTGTCTCACTAGGATAGCCTGCTGTGACTGCACGGGCCCATTATGTTACCAAGAAATAAATTGATGCAATATAAAAAGAGTAAGCACATATGGTAAACTGCTCCGACACTATGATTCTGTCCAGCAGTGCATTCGTGTTACAAAAAGAAGTGTCTTCGTAACAGAGCATTTGATTTTGAAACAGGTTGGTCTTCCTATAGTCTGATGGAAACCATCACTCAGTGTGGTCTGATAACTAAATGACTTATCATTACATACAAACATAATCTGGTTCTTGTATGTGCCGTCATCCATACAATCAACATGAATTTGGTGGTTCTCCAGTTGGCAACAGCGGTCTGGTGAGGAAGGAGCGGCTAGCAGGTCCAGCAGGCATGTGGTGTGTTAGCCAGAAAACTCGGAGATCAGTCAGTTAAATAGAAGAACAGACCTTTATTTGGTGTTAACAGAACAAGACCATACAAGGTCACACATACATGTGGCGGGGTCAGGTAGTCGCCGCTGCAGCCCCTTGCAATGGTACAGTTTCTCTAAACAGATGCACGGAGAGCAGCATGCTCTGCTGTAATGGCTGCAGCTGCATTAGGAGACTCTTCAACTGCTACAATAATGGGACACGCCCCCTAGTGGTGCTATGCCATAATAAGGGTTGTTACAATGCCAAACATCCTCGGGCAATACGAAGCCCGAGGATGCATCCATCGGACTATGGATGTGTGTGAATGATAGCTTTGAGTGCTCAGAGTAGAAAAGTGCTACCTGAACCAGTCTGTTTACCGTTTACCATCCATGTAAGCAAGAAGCATTCTTGTCCCTCACTTTTGTTTGACCTTGAGCGACACTAACAACATTAAATGACATTTAAGACAGTGTGGTTTGTGTGGCAGTTTTATTTATATCACAGAGCCAAGTTGTTGAAAATGAAAAATATCATTTGTAATAACAAGCTGATGGTTCCAGACCACAGAGGGCACACAGATGCACATGTGCATATGTTGACAGGAGGAACACGAGCACACTCAGATTTTGGTGTCAGGTATGTGATTGTAACTATGTGTCTGTATCTGCTGGTTGCTTCCTGGATTTGGAGTGGTGGACGTTGACACCACAGGTTTAATTATAGCAGCAAGCTTAGACTCGAGGCCTGCCAGACCGCTCTCTCATTGTATGAATAGGCAGGGCACAAAGAGGATCGGAGAGGCGGAGAGCTTAGCGGGCACACAAAAAAAAATCATGGAACAGGAAAGACAGAAGGAGAGAAGAGGCAGACAGGGAGCGCAGTCTGCAGCAGTTCTTGAGGAAGGCTGTCATCATTATGCAAATTTGATGCAAATTTCACACTTTCAACTGATTGGAAATGGGACTTTGCATCAAGGCAGGGACAATATGATGGAGAGCAATAAGCTAAGCACATAAAGAGAGGATGAAACCAATCAAGACTGTCCCAGTGACAGAGCTGGCCTCATGTACTGACAGGGACTGTAGTGGCTTCCTGTTAAATCCAGGATTCAAAATCCTGCTCCTCACATACAAGGTCTTAAATAATCAGGCCCCATCTTATCTTAATGACCTTGTAGTACCATATCACCCTATTAGAGCACTTCGCTCCTGCAGGCCTACTTGTTGTTCCTAGAGTATTTAAAAGTAGAATGGGAGGCAGAGCCTTCAGTTTTCAGGCCCCTCTTCTGTGGAACCAGCTTCCAGTTTGGATTCAGGAGACAGACACTATCTCTACTTTCAAGATTAGGCTTCAAACTTTCCTTTTTGCTAAAGCATATAGTTAGGGCTGGACCAGGTGACCCTGAATCCTCCCTTAGTTATGCTGCAATAGACGTAGGCTGCCGGGGATTCCCATGATGCATTGAGTTTTTCCTTTCCAGTCACCTTTCTCACTCACTATGTATTAACAGACCTCTCTGCATTGAATCATATCTGTTATTAACCTCTGTCTCTCTTCCACAGCATGTCTCCTGTCTTCCTTCTCTCACCCCAACCAATCACAGCAGATGGCCCTGCCCCTCCCTGAGCCTGGTTCTGCTGGAGGTTTCTTCCTGTTAAAAGGGAGTTTTTCCTTCCCACTGTCGCCAAAGCGCTGCTCATAGGGGGTCATATGATTGTTATAGTGTACGATCTACTGTACAATATAAAGCGCCTTGAGGCGACTGTTGTTGTGATTTGGCGCTGTAGAAATAAAATTGAATTGAATGTTAAAAACGAGGCCAAACCCATTGTTGACAAATTCACCTTTCCACTCCCCTCTGTCTCTATGTTGTAATGCCAAGTCCCATGCCAGTGTCACTATAACTGGACTTACCCATTCAGGACTGAAACTCTGTTCAATCACTATGAGATGAGGTGGTGATAATGATAATTAGGGTGATTAATACTATATATTTTTAAATACAGCCATTACAGCACTTGAATTATAAAAGGTTGATAGCATGTACTGTCACGGTTGACACAGGCCAACCCCCCTCTAAAGGTCAGCTCCTGACGACCCTAAAACAAAACACCACAGTACAACCAACCCAGTGTGGGCAGCAGGGGGTCCTGGACAGAGGGCCAGGACCAAAAGCAAAAACAACAAACCCTCCTAGGTCACAGTCCCAAAGTCAGGCCGTGCATCCAGCAGCGGTGCAAAAAAAGGAAAAATCCCCATAAAACAGTCTCAGGCGGCCGATAACTATAACAAAGGTCCCGTGATAGCAGCAGGACACTTCAGGCGGCCTGCCAAGGGCGCAATAGTGGCGGTGTTGTCTAAATGCTGTTCAGCAAACTTTAAATGCACTTCAGCATGCTGTCAAGGCCAGTACGTGAACGTGGACCTAAACATGCAGAACCAATAGGAATGATGCTAACACTGACTTTATTTACAAGAGCACAGGTGGAGTTAGCTCGTGGAATATCACAGGTGCTAACTACACTGGGGTAACTCGAGTGGGGAGCTCTGAAATACAGGGAGAGAAAGATTATCTGCGGACCGAGGACAGATTAAACTATCTGATCTGATGAGACGTACTTCGCAGACCGTTGGAGAGTGTCTCGGGAGGGGATGGCTGAGTGGGATCG
The DNA here is from genome assembly GCF_000239375.1 of Pundamilia nyererei. Taxonomy (NCBI): domain Eukaryota; kingdom Metazoa; phylum Chordata; class Actinopteri; order Cichliformes; family Cichlidae; genus Pundamilia; species Pundamilia nyererei. The sequence continues at coordinate 2,669,646 of NW_005187451.1, forward strand.
AGTGACGTCCTGGATGGTGGGCGGAGCCTTTTGGGACAGACAGCAAGGAAATGGTCAGCGAAGTGAGCAAAGAGCGACCAATCTCCATAGGCTCGGTAGCAGCCTGTACAGAGGAAGATGCAGTGACATGAGCGGATGTTGATACTGGAGCTGAAGACGTGGGAGCAGAAACTGCAAGAGAACTGCAGGGTGGTCTGTGGGATCTGCTGCTTTCAGCCTCTCTTCTTGAAGTGATTATCATTGCAAAGGGAGAGCAAGTGAGAGAGAGAGAGAGAGAGAGACTCATCATAGGACCAGGACTGTACTGATCAGGAGGACAAATATGCTTCAGCCTAACTCAAAGCCTTACCTCTCAATCTCCCAATTAGGTAAAATAATTTTAGGGATTATCTAACCTAATTGGGGTAATTGGGGTGATTAGGGAAAGAGCGTGGGGAGCACTGTAGTAAGAACCCTCCGCAGTGACCTTGCTCCCCAGTGAACAGCTCAGGGTCTGGGGTTGAAGCATCATGAAACAACAGAGCTTCCTGGGGCTCACTAGAAATGACATCTGGGGTTGTGGAGCTTTTGGGGGCAGAAAACAGAGCAGGCTCGGAAGGAACAGGTACCAAGCCGGTTGCGGTCCTTGAAGAGATGCAAGAATCTTCTCTTGCCTGTCACTAATAGCTTTATACTGAGTTATCAAAAACTGGATGGATTGTTCATGGGACCTAACAGGTATCCCTGTTTTGCCATCACTGCCCGAACTTGATCCGCAGAATCCATTCTGCTTTTGGGCAATTCGTATTGTCAAGTTAGTTTGATTTTAGTGCGCGTGTGGTTTGGACGGGTTGTTATCGACATTTGATGAGAATTTGAAGTCAAAAGCACCTGTAGCTGCAAACAACCAGTGATGGAAATAATGATATATCTGTAAATGTCTCTTGCAGACTGGCTGTGAGTCCATGTAGCATTCAGATTACAGTCAATCAATCAACCACTGCTCTGCAGATGGTGAAACAGATGATGTCTATCTCTCTTTTAATGATTCTTTAGAGAAAAATGTTGAAATGAAGGAAGATTGAAATCAGTCTGTAATCAGCTGGATTATTGGCTTTTTAAGTAAAGCAATCATTGACCATGTCCAAGGTTTAAACCATGTTCTGTTCACGCTTGGGCACATTTTCAGAGATCAGGTTTCTCTTTCCATTGAAACACATGCTCACTAACCATGTTAGCTACGAGTTCCACTGTCAGGTTAAATAAAGGCTCCAAAAAAATCTAAATTTTAATGGTAATATTGCATAAAGTGCTTTGAGTGCTGTATCAGAACTCATCCATTAATCAGCTTCTGTGTGAGGAAAGTTTAGGTAGTTCAAGTTGGCCTTGAAGGAGTCACTTCCTTAAAGGTTGTAATTGTGCCACTGACATGAACAAGCTCCCCCCTCACGTGATGAAGCCTCCAACACCCATCTGTGTCTCTGTGTCTCCCAACTGGGAAAACACAGCATCAGGGATGGCTGTCTGCTTCCCCTTCTGATCCTACTGGCAGGAGGAGGGAGGATGGACAGAGGGAGAGATGAAGTGTGTCATGCAAAAATGAGTCCATGCAGAGCTTGAACTATCCGATCGTTCAGTCTGACCTCACTAGCCGTGTCTGGACCTAAACTCCGCTGCAGGTCCATATATCAAACGATCACTGTGGCATTACTGAGAGTTGAAAAACTGTCTAAAGTCTTTCATCTTTAATAAAATGATCAGCGTTCTGCTCTACCAGGTGTAACAAGTGAGTTTAACATCCAGGCATCCATGAAAACGGAATTTATGACTTTAACAGAGTTAGAAGTTAGCAGGGAGTTAGCTCGCTAGCTTCTATCTAAATACAATATAGCATGTCCTGACTGCGGGGTTTTGGAAACAAATTAAAACGTACAGCTCTGTTATCACTTCCAACATAAATGAAGACAGAAAACTAAACAGCAGTGACGTTTGTAGGGTTACTGAAGTTTGGCTAGCTGGTATATAATGATGTGCTACGTGACCGCTAGCAACACAGCTATGTTAGCATAACATAAACAAGCTAACTTTTTTTCCACTCGATAAAAGTTAACGTGAGTGTTCTCGGTGGTCAGGAACAAATGTAATCGCATGGCAGGATGCTGTAAAAGGACCAAACTTCAGCCAGGAGAACAACTGAGATAATCCATCCACAATACGAGGTTAGTCATTCATATACTGCTGCATGGGCTGGGCTGTAGTTACATCCTAAGGTTTTAAAAACTGAGCTTAAATAAATGATTAGCGGTAATAAAAGCCGAGGGAGGTCAACAGGGATCACTGACTGTTTTAGGAGCTTTTTGAGATTAAATAGAAGAAAATACAAAACATTAAACATGTCAACAACACAAAAGCCATATTAAACACAGACTACTTTAGGCCTGGAAGTAGGATTCGTCGCGTCATCACTGAACAACCGGATAGCATGACCTTCCATCTGGCAGAGGACTGTCAAACCTTTCTACCATGACCACCAAAGAACAAAGAAAAAGTAAAAGCTCAGGTTTCCACTGGGAATGTTTCGCAGTCTACATAAAACCAGCAACTGGCAAAACCATACTTGTCAGTTGGATTGGCAGACAGAGGAGTGCGACTCCTCAGCCCAGAGAACACGTGTCCTCTGCTCTGATGTCCAGCATGGTTTACAGCAGTGTGTCTGATGCTTTGCTTTTGGTGATGTAAGGCGTGGATGCAGCTGTGGAGCCGTGGAATCCCGTTCCCCAATGTTCTCTGGGAATGACCTCTGTGCGTCCGCCGAACCCGCTCTGTGATTTCCTGTGGGCCAGCACTTTGTGTCTGAGCTGCTGTCACTTCCACTTTGTTATAATACCACTCACAGTTAACTGTGGAAGTCTCAGTATTGAAGAAATGAGCGACCCATTCTTTCACAGATGTCTGTAGAAGCAGTCTGCAGGCCTGGGTGATTGATTTTATACGCCTGTGATCGTGGAAGTGACTGGAACACCTGAATTCAATGATTTGAATGGATGAGTGAATATGTTTGGTCCTTCATAATAATCTGATAGGATAATCCAGTATTTCACTAAATTAATGTTTAAAGGACGATTTTAGTTTTTAACGTTTCGCCTGACTCTGAGGTGTTTAAGTCTGAGAGTCAGGAATAAATATAAGCACAGAACTCGGGTTCAGGCTTAAGCTACATTCAAAAATGACATAAGATCATCAGGCACAGGAAGCTGCTCTGTTCTAGGATCATGTTTAATGCTTATGAAACTATAAAGTTGTTTTAAAATTGTTTGTAGCCAAAACGAGAAAATCCAGGAACAAATTTGTATCTAAGACCTTACAGACCACACTGATGCTCATCTGGGAAACGCACCCACATTTACACTGATGGATGAATCAGAGAGCGCCCTGCACTCAGTATCTCGCCCAAGGATATTTGCATGCAGACTGGAGCAGCCAGTCAAACCACCAACCTTCAGATTGGTACATGACCAGCCAGATCTTCCAAGAATTTTGATGCAATATTTCAGATTTGTCAGTAGGCAGAGGACCTTTTAGAACAAAGTTGAAGAATAGTCGTGATAAGCAGGAACGCTCAGCTCTGGACTGCAGCCGCAGCACCGACCCGTCTCCAGCTCCTTTCTCCGCTCACTTGTGAACAAGACCCAAGATACTTAAACTCCAGGGCAGGAACTCATCCCTGACCCGGAGTGGGCACGCAAAGCCTTTTGCCAGCTGAGGACCACGGCCTCAGATTTGGAGGCGCTGATTCTCATTCCCACCGCTTCACACTCGGCTTCGAGCCCCTCCAGTACGAAAGAATAATACATATGAATACATTAGACTGACACAGGAGTGTAAAGGATATTTCAGGTAACGAAGATCCATCCTCTCCTGCAGAAAGTAGCAGCAAACCGGAGTCCTATTAACTGTATGTTCACATAACAGCTCTTCATTATCATATTCAAGTGAGTAACAATAACCTTCCAATGAACCTTTAATGTGATGCAATGGTGTTTGACCTTTGGCCTTCTTTATTCTAAGGCCTTTGAGCCCAAAATAAAGCTTTAGACATCCAGAGACTGAGAACAGAAAAGCACTCACATGAGTGGATGTGTATAGAAATGCACTCGTTCAGTATCACTTCCAGTCACTATCAGTAATGGAGAGGAAATGGTGTCTGGCTCAGAGACGTTTGCAGAAGGCTGAAGGGCAATTTAACTAAAATGACTGAGATAGAAATCCATTTGGGTTTGTGAGAGCAGTGTGCCTGAGTCTAACTGCTGGAAGGAAGATACCTCAGTGAAAGGATGTAATGTGTTTGCCAGCTCACAAATATGCCAAAGGGTCGGAGTTTGGCTTGCTCAAGCATTTCTGTCCACAGAGACAAGCACCGGAGAGGTTAGCACTTCTCAGGAAATCAAATGTGGAAACACAGGCAGCTTCAGGCCAAGGGGAGAGCAGAAGGATGACGAATGTTTCATACAAACCTCCCTTCCCCCACTTCAAACATGGACTCGACTAATGGGACTTCTCCCCATTACTCAAAACATAACCTGCCTAACCGGATTTAAGTAATTATGTTGATTCAGCAAAAGCAGATTGTTAGTGAAACACAACAATCCAACAGGTCATGTTGAGAAAGTTATTTAAATAATAAGTCAAACAGAGCTTATAGGTTTTGAACATACTGCCCCCATCAGTAACTATGGTTGAATTTAAGTGACTTTTTAAGGATCAAGAAAATAGTGCAAGTGCTCTTAAAGTTGCAGTGAAATTCAGATGAAACCAAACACGTTTTGGACAGAGACCAGACTCATTTATATTTACCATATGATGGAGCGCTGCTGCGACTGCAGCGATGCTGTACCGTCCGCCGTGAAGAGAGAGTTGAGTATAAAAGCAAAGCTGTCAATATACCGGTCGATTTACGTCCCTCACCTATGGTCAGAGCTGTGGGTAGTGACTCAAAGAATGAAATCGCGAATACAAGCAGCAAAAATGGGCTTCCTCCGATGGGTGGCTGTCCTCTCCCTTAGAGAGGGTGAGAAGTTCAGCCATCCGGGAGGGGCTCAGAGTAGAGCCGCTGCTCCTTCACATTGAAAGGACAAGGATGCCTCCTGGATGCCTAATGGGTGAGGTATTCCAGGCATGTCTCACCGGGAGGAGGCCCCCGGGCAGACCCAGGACAACCTAGAGGGATTATATCTCTTGGCTGGCCTGGGAACGCCTTGGTGTTGCCCCGAACAAGCTCATCACTAACAGCGGATATGGATAACGATTCAAGAGTGTTGTTACCGTCAGCCACCTCCTGTACGTGGATGATATCAAGGTACATGTCAGAAGTAAGCGAGACAGTGAGTCATTCATCAGGACATGAGTGGGCCCGTTTGGATAAGTGTGACCAAACAGCTGCAAAGAGAGGAAAGGTGACCCTGACTGAAGGGGTGGAGCTGCCAGAAGGCAGATTAGCAGACATACAAGAAGCAACAAGAACCTACACACCAAATGGGAACCAGCTATAGCCAAAAACCTCCTGCAGGTACGACACGAGAGCCAGCTGAACAGTATGAATAAGAGTCAAGCCCTTGTTATATGTGGCCCACAGCTGCTAGCAGCCGGTCGCAGGAGGACATAGATGCCACTGACATCAACTCCTCACAGTGTCCACAGTGAAAAGTGTCAGAATGTGGCAGCGAGGACGCACAACTCCAAGAAGAGGAGGAGACATTAACACTCGATTTTTATTTGCCTTCTATACTTTTGACGGCTTCTAAAGATCTCAATGAAGAAACTGTTGTTTTTTATTATTCCTTCTATTCCAGTGTCATATTTATTCAGTTTCTCTTTGTTTTGTGTGTTGCTGTGTTTTCAGCTCGGTGTCACATTGTAGCCCTTATATGCACTGTGTCTAATAATGCAAGCAGCTCTATGGGAGTTTGTTGGTGGAGCAAACTGACAGTAGTGCAATCTCTGTTATCACATTTATACACTAAGAACACACAGTAGTGTAGAGTGTATGATGTCTGCGTAGCAGGCAGCATTGAATTCAAGTGAACTGAACTGAATTCAGTTTTATTTATATAGCGCCACCTGCAGGTGCTAACTTTAGCTGCTGCAGTGGCCCAACGTGCAGACCTTAAACTCCTGTGACAGAAACCTCAGTGAACTAAAGCAAAGTTGGCCATAACTCCTCCATAATGATCATGTGATACAGAAGATTATTACACCAAGTTACTGATGCTAAAGGTGGTTCAGTGTATAAGCCCATTAATCATGAGGTGCACACGGCAAAGGCCTGCGTGAAATGCTCTCACTGAACAGCCTTTCCACATTAAAACAGTACAGTGAGCTCTCCTTTGTATTTAGCCAAGCAGATCTTTGTAATGTAGTTTGTTATAGTTGATCACAGCTGCTCTCTGCTAAAATTACAAAATGTTGTCACTTTGCAGTGTGTCAACAAAAAACAAACAAACAAACAAGGCAGCACAGTGGTTAGCACTGTTGCCTCACAGCAAACAGGTCCTGGGTTCAATTCCACCACCAGGCCGGAGTCTTCCTGTGTGGAGTTTGCATGTTCTCCCCGTGTTTGCGTGGGGTTTTGCCACAAGTGCAAATGTCAGTGTCCATGTGTTAGACCCGCGACAGGCGGGCGACCTGTCCAGGGTGTACCCCGCCTTTCGCCTCTGGGATAAGCTCCAGCGCCCCCCACGACCCTGAAAAGGATAAGTGGAAGTGAATGGATGCACAAACAAACAAAAACAGCCGCAGAGAACTGACTGCACTTCAGCAGGGAGGAGCTGTGTGACGGTGCCCCATCAGTTCTCCAGAGTAGCTCTGTAGTAACCCTTCCACACAAGACATGGACACATCATTGCAACAGAAGAGTCAAGCTCGATGTTTACAATGTCGGCCAAATACTTGGCTGTGATGCATTTAATGTAGCTTGAATTGTTCATTATAGAGAAAGACCCTTTAACTAACCCTCTTTACTTTCCTTGGGTACAAAGCTCAAGACATTATTTACCTGTTCACCTGTTTTCTGCTTTACAAAGGTGAAATGAAAAATTTCCTCTGCATGATTTTATTTAAAGTTTATTTTAATAATCTCTGGATAATATTAAATGTTTTCTGTGAGATGTAGTATTTGAGCGTTTTATGTAGTCTTAGCTGTGCGCTGTGATTGGAAATACTGGTAAATATCACTGGATTACATTAATGATGAAGAAAACTTAAAAAAATAAAAATCTAGGAGATTCTTGGCCAACCAGTGCTGGCCCTGTCCAAGCGTATTTCCTCAGCCTCTAAGTGATTAATAGTGATTAATGCTGCCAATAACTTTGCCCATTTGTAAATAGCATTGAAGCAGAAAGTGGGAACTAGAGTTAGGGGTACGACTTGGTTGTCTTGTCTGTTATTTGGGCCTCGGTCCACCCTGGAGTTCATGCTTTCGGTGTTATAGGCAGAGCAATAAACATCACCTTTGTCTGTGTGTCGGCTTTTACTTGTCTGGTTTTGGGGAGCACCTGTTTGTTAACCCTTATGTTACGCTCACATAAACCACAGTGTAGCAGTGTGTGTGTGTGTGTGTGTGTGTGTGTGTGTTTGTTTTCAGGACTGAGGAAATGCATGTGGTGGTATGATTGTCTTGTCTGTGTAATTCAAACCTCCAAAGACTCTAATAATGTCATGTTTGTGAGCCACGTGGCCTTGCCAGAGACAAGCAGCAATGGTGTCAAAAGTTACAGCCTCATTATGAACCTACAGCATCGCAGTCACAGGTGTGGGCCGGGCCACAGAGCTACAGGAGGAATGTGTGTACAGGCCACACTAAGCTAGGAAAAAGCAGATGAAACAATCGCCTTTATCAAATAGTTGTAAATGGAGTAAGCAGAAAATGCAAAGACGGAAAGATGTCTTCATCATATTCATGAAGTATTTTAACTTTTGTAACAAAAGAATTTCCAAAACTGTATTTTTCCAATTTATTGAGTAATTGGGCTCTAAATGTAACAACAGCACACACGGGAGTTTGTTATGTGCAATGCTGCAGCAGTGCATTACAGTATTATATTTAGTTATTATACATACTTGCCTTCCTGAACATGAATTTAATTTGCTATTCTCGTCATAAGTAATGATATAATTTTTAGTTTTGACCAAGTATTTGACAGATTTCTAAATTATTTGTGCTTTCTTGTTTTATGATAGATGCTCTAGCCAACGCTGTACTGTCAGGAGTGCACACTGAAAGCTCTCCTGATTCATTAGTTAATAGTTTTAGAGGAACATAATTTTTCACGCAGCCATTGTGTTCCTGCTGTGGTTTGTAGAGATGTTAAAAGAGTTTCTTCACCACTGATGCAGGAAGCTGATTGTGCGTCCAGTGCAGACGCAGCCTCTCCAGCTGAATCACGTCTGAACTGAAGCTTCTGTTCAGTCTGTGTATCGTTAGAGGGAATGTTTGTGTAAATATTCTGTTTATAAAAACAAACAAACAAAAACCTTTTGTTCCTTTGCAGGTTCCATTACTCGGTGCTCCTACATCAAGTATCACTATTCCTCAGCTACGATACCCAAAAACCTCTCCTACAACATCACCAAGACAATAAGGCAGGACGAATGGCACGCCCTCCGTAAGTCTGCTGCTGTTTCTCCTTCTGTCACGTAAAATCCTTTCATTTTAAGTAGAGATGATCTGGGTTGAGTACATTTGTTTTCTGTCTCTATGCAGTTACATGTTCATATCATATCTATCTATGAACAGATTCAGAATTCCTCCGTCTCAATAATGACTTTACTGACTTTCCTCCCTTCAAATTACAGTTTCAGCCATTAATAATATTCAAAGGAAAAGGTGGTAAAAAGGCAGGAAACTTACACTACAATTAAACCTTAATTAAATCAATCAGTGCATTATTATTTTTCCTTTAATTCATCAACACAGGCTCCTCTCTGCTGTTCTGCTGTTGACTAAGTTTTTCTGAAATTCACTTCTGTGGGACAAAGATGGCTGTAGTTGAGTCAGAGCAGGAGGTCCACCACAGCGCGCTCACTTCTTCTGTTCACCACTTTGTTTTGGAACAAGAAATTTCTTCCACTTTTGACAATAATCCAATAATTAAGGATTGAAATCTGCTCAAAGAGCGGTCATCTGATTCTGGGGTATTTTCAGGGGGTTCTGTCTATTATTGTAGGGTCTTTTCTTTAAAATATAAAACATGCTGAGGTGATTGTTGTTGTGATTGGGAACTATATAAATAAAGTTACAAATTAACTGAAATACTAGAAACCATCCTCAGTGTCTCTGACAGCAGTGTGGTGGCTTGTAGAGTCAGAAACGAAGTCACTGAGTTAAATGGAAAAACTCAAACCATCAGTCTGAATAGTCTTTAACTGTCAGGTGACAGAAAAGCTCTGCTCTAAAACCACACGTGTCATCTTCACAACTTTGACCTTCACATCTTTCTACAATATATTGAAGGTTGAAGCCATGGATGTATTTGTAAATACCAACTAAATTCTCTAATATTTAATACTTGTTCCTCTCCTTTTTATTGCTGTTATTATTATTATTATTATTATTTTATTACTACCGCTGCCATTTTCTCTTATTTTCTTCTCAATATAACTGCACACTCTCTATATGCTCCTGTAAAGCTGAGGAGCCAAAGAATTTCATTATGGATAAATGTTTGTCTGTACACGACAATAAAACTTGAAACTTGAAATTTGCAATTTTCTGTTTATGTTATCTGAATAAATATTTAGTGTGCACCAGGTTCTTAGACTCGCACCATAAATGAAAGAATTTTATAAGAAATTGCAAAGTTTGCATGTAGAAACTGGAACTTCACCCACTGATTCAGTCCAGTGTGAATGTGAAAGAAAGAAGAAGAAACAGCCTCAGACGGCATCCTGATGACGGCCAGGCAGCTAAAAACACTGGACACAGGGCGGCATTAAAGACAAACAGCTTATACACTGTGCTGCAGGGCTTGCTGTATATTTGGCATTTTAAGCTAAATTATGCTTCAGCATAATATTGGTATGAATGACAACATCACACAGAAAGATAAATCAAACAAATATTAGTAACAAAAGAAAAGGAAAGAGCTGCTCTTTCTAAAGCTAGTGCTTAGACGTCACACTGAAAACTTCAGTTGTTCTGGCGAGGCCAACACTGCAGAAGGATTGTTGACAGGAAAGTTCCAGTTTAATGCTTAATCTTCTCTAAATACGTTGACACAGTTTTTGCTTTACAGTCATAACACACTGGTGTCAGGGGAAGGGATTACGTGTTCCCAGACTCAGGATCAGGCCTTTTGAAGACTCACACAATCACTGACAGCATTGAAAGCTCTGAGGTTATATTATGTAAAGGTGTCTCATGCCACCAACACAGCTGTGAACACCAAGGCATGGACACTAGGCTCCAGGACACAGGGCACATGGGACACCAGTCACAGAAAACATCAAACTGTTCTTGGTGTTATTTTAAATGTTTTTCTGTAATATTTAATTTGCTATGTTTAGTATATTCTCTGTTACTTTGCAGTGTATGTTTTATTTTCCTTGCAATGATAAAAATCCTGGTTCTGGAGTTGGTGTGGCCCCATGTGTCTTCCTCTGTGGTTGTTTTCATTGCTGGTTGATGCACTGAAGCTAACGTCAGTGTTACCACAGATGTTAGCTTTACAACAAGAGAGGCTAAAGTTGCAATTAATCAGCTCTGTGTGAACACATTTAGCTACAATGTAACAAACATTCATTTACATTATAGTTCTGTGTTGCACTTGGTCATATTTCCTGCAGTCAGCAGCAAATCCTCTGTTTTCCATGTCTTTGGCAGTTCATGGTTTTACATTCTGCAGACTCAACTCTATCAAGTTTTAAAAGGACATTATTGACCCCAAATCATATCAGGCTTTTTAGCTGCAGCCGAGGACAAAAGCCAACACATTGGTCTCAATAAGGGAAATAGTGGATCCAACATCTAATTAATTACTATCAATTTTATGTAGCCTGTAAGGGGTGTAATATATCCTATGAAGTATGTTAAATTGCACTTGCCTGTTTTGTAGAAATTAACACAGTCTGTGCCTGTTCCAATAAGTGGTGTCATTCTACCTCTTCATAGACATGGCCCAGGTCCCATTTTCTTTTTATGGACGCTTTGTTGTGATCAGGTAACTTTCATTGATAATAGCCTCCATGGTTTGGTACAAAGATGGGTTTCAAGAGGAGTTTCTTTTGGTATCTCAGGGAATAACCCTTTGGATTTCTCCTTGACTCTTATCTTATTTCTTGCTCTCTTATTTGTAGAAATTTGAAGAAACTTTGTCCTGGAAGTTAGAATTTTTCCTTTAGCAGTTGAAAGTCAATAAATGTGTCATTATTGTATAAGTCAGCAACAGTTCCAATATTTCTGTCCTTCCGTCCCTGCAGCATTGGGTCAGGAATATGATGAGAGAAGTCAGGGTTGCCCCATAGGGGTGTCCTTCTAAGAAAGGAGATATTTATTTTCAGAAGTGAGGGGGATTCCTGCCAGACGCAGAAGGTGTTTATTATCAAATAGTTTGTGAGCTTGGACATTTTTTTGTACCTAAAAATAGAACATCTTTTAATGGGGTTTCACCTCATGACATGTTGTTCTATTGGGACCCATCGAACCTCACTGCTCTCTGCATGTAGCCAGATCCAAACTGATCGGTACTGGGAGGCAAGATAATAGTTCCTAAAGTTTGGTAAATTAAGTCCTGCCCTTGAATATGGGGCCTGCAGAGAGGTGAGTTTGACTCTTGGATTTTTCTTTTGCCATATAAAAGAAGTTATAAGTTTATGAGGCTCTTTGGAGAAACTTTTAGGAACATTTGTAGGGAGACATTGAAATAAGTAAATGAATTTAGGCAAAGTATTAATTTTAATAGCATGAGAGATAATGGAAAATCCATCTATCTCTGAATATTAAGTTTGGTTTGCTCCAACAGTTTGATATAATTTTGTTTGAATATTTGATCCTCGGATTTACCAATTTGTATACCAAAGTACGTGAAGCCATTATTACGCCACTGTAATGGGTCAGTCAGAGCTCTAATACGGCTGTCTTGTATATTTAATGGCACAATCTCACTTTTGGTGTAGTTTAACTTGTATCCTGAGGCTGCACTGTATTCTTCGAGACACTTCATTAAGGAGGGAATTGATTTAAGAGGGTCCGTTATGTATATTAATAATAATAATAAGAAATTTTATTTATGAGCACCTTTCAAGTCACGCAAGGAGACTTTACAATAGGATAAAACACTTAGTAAAACAATGGCAGAATAAGAACAATAAAACAAAAGCACAAGATAAAATTAACAAACTGTGGATTCACAGTGAATATGCAGATTTGAACAGATGGGATTTAAACTGGGGGAGAACCAATGTTTCTTATTTCTGGGGGCAGAGAGCTCCACAGCCTGGGAGCAGAGCAGCTGAAAGCTCTGCTTCC
>NW_005187451.1:2682227-2683704 GCF_000239375.1 Pundamilia nyererei
AAGAGCAAGGGGAGCTTGGACAAGCTTGTCTGCAGCCTCTGGTTAAAGAGAAAGTGCCTGAGAGCACATCATTTGTTGTGATATTGGCTCTGGGGGCATTAAAAAGTGTCCTAACATAACAGGTGAACTTCTCTCCGAAGCCCATAGCTTCCATCGCCTGAAATAGAAAGTTTGTCACATGCTTCATTAGCGTCCATGGAGATTGTTAGCAGGGGGTCTTCGTTTTTTTGAGCAGTGTTCATTATATGGAACAAATGTCGCACACTATCTGCTCCGTGCCTGTTTTTAATGAAGCCTGTTTGGTCAGCGTGTATTATCTTAGTCATGATGTCTTCCAATCTCAGTGCAATTACTTTAGATAATATTTTATAATCTGCATTTAAGAGGCTGAGGGGTCTGTAAGAGTCACATCTGTTTGTCCTTTCAGGATTAATGTGATTGTTGCGATTTCCAGTGACTCTGGTAATTTATTATTTTTTAAAGCTTCTTTGATCATATTCGTGAGTGGTGTCAGTAATTTATTAGAGAAAGCCTTATAATAATCGACCGAGAAGCCGTCTGGTCCAGGGGTCTTATTAGTTTGTAAACACTTGAGGGCTCGAAGTACCTCCATCTCAGACATATCTGCATCAAGCAGTTCTTTGTCCTCATTATGTAATTTAGGAAGAGTTATTCCATCTATAAATCTTTTTGCAGCAGTACTGTCGGCCCCTCGCTCAGATTTATACAAATCTTCATAGAACCGTTTAAACTCTGCATCAGGAAGTTTATCATCTTCTGTTAATATTGTCTGTATAAATTTATCAGATGTTTCTTCCTTACTTTGCCAGGACAGTAGTTACTTGTCTTGTTTCCATATTCGTAGTAGTGATATCTAGTTCCTGCCATGGCTGCTTCCGCTCTGCTGGTGCATAAATGATCATATTGCATCCTTGTTTGTGTTAATGTATTGAGGTATTCTTCCTTTTTGGTGGCGTATTTTCCTGCTCCAGGTTTTTAATGTCAACCTCCAATTTGGTTATCTTCACTCTAATTTTTTATGACATAACCAAACCTCTCATAGAGGCTTTGAGAGCTTCCCAGACATTGGCACGTGAAGAGGAATTTGAATTGGCATCTAGGAATATTTCAATATTAGTGTTCATATATGAAATAAAGTCAGAGTCTCCTAGCATGTAACTTTTAAACCTCCACCTGTGGGTTGCAGGTTGTGACATGTTGGTAGCCCAGGAGAGTTTGATGGGATTATGGTCTGAAAAAGCAGCTGCTAAGCAGGAGCAATCTATCATCGTCACCATCATGTGGTACAAGAAACATCAATTCTAGAGTGTCTTATGTACTGGTGAAAAAAGAAGTTCCTCTGGTCTGGATGAAGGTTTCGTCACACATCAGTTAAGCCTATATCCTTCATACTTTGGTTCAGTGCTGTTGCTGCCTTGGAGAGTGAAGCTGTTTTGTGTGAGGACCGATCCAAAGA
>NW_005187451.1:2684185-2689681 GCF_000239375.1 Pundamilia nyererei
GTGCATCTTTAATGTCGTCTTCGTTTGCGCTCACTCGCGCCTCCATCTCCTCAACCTGCTCCGGATTGAGAGAGGATTCAATTTTCGTCAGGGTTGTTTGTATGTCGGCCGTTTTTTTGTCAGTGTGGTTCGTGAGGTCCTCTTTAGTTTCCTTGATAGCATTGAGAAGTTTGCTAACTGGCTATTCCTCCTCCCCATCCGCCATATTTCTTGTTGCTACTGCGTGCAGGTGCCTGAAGTTTTATCCGTTTTCCTTCGTTTTGTGTGTCGACAATCATAACGTGCCGTCTCTGCAGATGCCTGTACAGATCCAAAGTATAAGGTGATTGTTTCCTGTGCGCACTTTCCACTTTACTAACATGCTCTTGTCCTTTTTGTGCAATAAAAATAAAAGTCATCTCCATATGTCTGCTACTGAAAGCTATGTCTTTAACACGCCTGCACACAAACTGAAACCTGCACAGAAGGAAAAAACATATTTTATTTCTTTCTATCTGCCTGACATGCAGAGAACTGAAGAACCTTTGTAACTCAAGTAATCACATAATTGTAGCTGTAATGTAATTTTAGTACAGCAATACTTTACTGCATTACTGAAAAATGCCCAGCACTACAGAAGCCCAGCACTGCCAGCGAGTGGTGCTGAGGTTAGTAGGATAGTCCATGATGGAGTTTGTTTAAGGACTTCTTCTTCACCACAGCTTCAAAGGTGTCCAGTTAGCAGCCAATCACAGACCAGCTTCTCTGATCTGTTTATTCAGTTTGTTGATGTCACCAGCTTTGATTCTGCCTCCCAGCAGACTGCAGCACACTCCACTTGCCACAGCTAATCTTCAACACTTTGCTTCACATGTTGAAGGATCTGAGGTTACCGAGAAGGAGCCTGCTCATGCCTTATGCAGCCTGGGTCTTGCAGTGCAATCGATGTAGATGTAGAAGCACGTTGAGGTAACTTTTGCTGTGATTTGGGGGTTCACCCTGGTACCTGTACTCCTCCATCACGTCAGCATCCGGTCCCAGGATACAGACAGGCCGTGTAATTGTTGTCTTCCTTCTGAAGTTGATCATCATCTTATATACTTTCAGAAGCAGACGATTTCTCGCAGACGACTCCCTAAAATCATCCACTAGCTCCTCCTGCTCCTCCTGCTCCCCACTAATACTACTGCAGAATTAATAGAGCATTTCTTCATGTTGAGCCAGAGCCATGAAAGTTCGAGGTGTACAAAGTGAAGAAGAATGAAAGCAGCACTGCCTCTCGTGCAGCTGCTGTACTCCACATCTTCAACTTAGACATGCCCGGTTTTGACAGTACTGTCAGGCACAAAGTAATCCATGGGGTGGCTGTAGCTCAGGTGGCAGAGCAGGTCAGCCACTAATCAGAAGGTCGGTGGTTCAATCCCCGGCTGCCTCCTGACTGCATGCCAAATGTCCTTGGGCAAGATACTAACCCCGTGTTTGCCTACTGGTGGTGGTCAGAGGGCCCGGTGTCGCCTGTGTCCGGCAGCCTCGCCTCTGTCAGTGCGCCCCAGGGCAGCTGTGGCTACAATGTAGCTGCCATCACCAGTGTGTGGGTGGGTGACTGAATGTAGTGTGAAGCGCTTTGGGGTCCTATGGACTAGAAAAGCGCTATACAAATGCAGGCCATTTACCATGTTTACAGACATTTCTTGTAGCTTTTCTCTTTAGCTCTATGTGCAAAACTACTGCAGCTTTGTTGCCTGGTGATTCTTAGTCACCTGGGGTCCTTGGCTTGTGGTGGGAGTGCTGGTCTTGGCTGCCCGTTGCCTTTAGTCCTCTGCAGCTCTTGCCATTGGCCATCGGGGCTCCGTGTGGGTCCTCCCTTTTCCTTTGTCACTGGGACGAACGGCCTCAGGTCAGAGGTCTTGGGGAGCTGTGACAGGCGTTACCTGCTGTCCAGCAGCCGAGTTCTCTAATGAGTATTTTTAACAGCTTTGCTTTCACCATGAGATTCTTAATACTGGCTAGTCTTGGTAGGAGTAAAGCATGTGTGTGAATTAGACAGACGGGCGTGTTTGCACCTTTCTAACATCGTCATGAACAATAAACAGCTTGAAGTTAAACAAATTCTATTTGTTGATGAGCCAATCTTTGTTCGGCCCGAGCTGACACATCTATGTGCAGCCTGTCTCTGGAAGTGAAAGACCAGCTCCTGCTCTTAACAGCTCAGTAACCCCACTTCATCTCAGGCTTTCTAGGCTTTTTGGTCAGCAGGCAAAGTTTAATAGTTTTCTGTTCATCTTCACAGATGTCAACAACCACATCCACCCACACTGCCCGAGGCCTTGTATGGATTAAGTAAGAATGACAACGTAGTCTTGACTTTCATCAAGTGTGTGAAAATGAGCCCAGGCTGGGCTGACAATTTCTCTCACTCCTATTACACAGATTTAAGGAAACAGTGGGGTGACACTGACAGCGCTTCAAAGACTCGAAGATGAACATGTTACTCATTTGTTTCTGTCAGTCAAACAAAGCTGCAGCGACTCGCAGCAGAACTCGTGCAGCTGAGAACCAAAAAGGCTTTTCTGTTGTTGCTGAGCATCAAAGCAGCAGCAGAGAGAACAGAATATCCCACTTCCAGCCTGTCAGTGCTGGGACGTGTTTTCATACTGGAGCTCAGGGATTTTGTTTCTTCAAAAAGAATAACAAGCCGCAGAAAGCTGCCAGTGAGTGACAGTGTATCATCCGAGGCAGCGGCTAAAGGTTGTGGCTGAAGCTAATTGTTCCCCAGGCAGCCGCTCCCACTCAGTCTTATTGCACTGATATCGCAGCTGCAGTTGGTAATTATGCGGTGGAAGCCCTGCGAAAAGATGACAGGGGCTTTACACATTCAGAAGCTTTGGTTTACTGCTATTTAAAACATGCAGGTCACTGCTTTTGGACTTGTAAGCTGAGGAGGAGTAACCTGCACCCCTGCACTTCATCACCACTCCCACATAAACAAACAGAGATTGCCTCCCTCAGCATTTGGCTTATACAGGAAATTAAGTCATCCACAGGACTCTGTGACTCTGTGCTTGGATGTTGAATCTCATATATGCTTCCCAGTATTAGTGGAAACCAGTACACACCATCTGATATCAGGTTATGTTTATCTATGTAGACAGGCTGGTAGAGTTAGGTATCTGTCTCTCTGCCAGCTGTTGACCTCACTGTCCATAATATGTTGGTGTTTCTAAGCATGTAAATGAAATTCCCTTTGCTTCCTGGTCTTTTACTGTTTACGCTGTGATTGGTGAGCCTTCTCGATGAATTAAATTCACCTGCTGAAAAGTTTCCCATCTGGGTCAATGTCAGGCTTGGCTGCACTCGCTGCTTTTCCAAGTAATAATAAAATTATGTTTGAAGGTATAAGTTAGGGATAAAGGGAGGGAGCTAGCTGATATGGAGGAGAGAATGAAGGCAGACCAGGTGGAAGGTAAAAAGGCCAAGATCACATGAGCTGGAGTCAATCATGATGTAGTAATAAAGAGCTAATAGAGGTAATCTTGACCAAAAAAGAAGGTGTTAACAAGTTTGAAGATGGAAACTGAAAGGATAATGTTGATTGTTGTCACTGTGTACGTCTAGAAGGGAACGAGGAATTCTAGGGTAAGTTGGATGAAGTTGTAGAGAGTGTCTCCAGAGAGGACGCAGCAGAGATTGGTGCAGACTTCAGTGGACATAAGGGAATAGAGACAATAAGGAGGTGTAGGGTGGGGACGGTGTTGGATGGATGCAAAACGACAGATGTGAACAGGATGGAAATGACAGTGGTGAATACATATTTGAAGAAGACGAGGAGCACTCCGTCTTCTTAAAATATCCTATACAGAAAGTGGAAAGTGAAAGAGATGGGACACTACAAGGTGACGTCAGGAAAAGTGCAGCTAGGAAGCATTGGATGGTAATCTGTGAGGGCACAGGCCAATGATGCTGCAAAGAGTTCAGAGATTAGATGAGACAGACTCTGGGTGGGAGGGAAGATTACCAGGTGACTGACAGGGAGAACCACAATCTCCTCTTCCTAGAGCAGGAACAGGGGTGGTCTACAACTCAGGAGGCTGCAGGCTAATATTCCCTGTGTGCATGTTTGATCCAGGCCAGCTCCAAGGACCAAGAGGAGGGATTTGAGGAGATAGAACAGCCTCCAACTCCCGGCTTGTCCACCGTGTTTGCCCATTACTCTGGTGGTAGAAATGTGATAACAGGCTAACACTAGCTCCTAAAACTGTTAAACAAATGAAGGATTATGATCAGAGATTAGGTCAGAAGGGATCCCGAGGATATGGAAATGTGATTGAAAGGAAGGTTAACAGTTTTTAAAACTGATGGAAGTTTGAGGAGAGCCATGAAATGAGCTGCTCATGAAAACTGAATGTCAATTCACCATTACCGAAGGAAAGTCATGTGACAAACCTTTGGGTTATGAAAGACCACGACCTGCTATGAGCTGGTAACAACTGCAATAGGGGACTCACTAGATGTGCTTCTGGTAAAACAGGGCAGACCACCACAGAGAGGCAGATGTGCTTCAAGTGACTTCGAACATGGCGTGTTTGTTAGTGCCACATGTTAGTGCCTTGTTGATGCCACAGGCCAGATGAGAATTATAATCAAGTAAATGGTAAATGGACTGGTTCTTATATAGCACTTTTCTACTCTCAGCACTCAAAGCGCTTTACACAACGTGTACGCACTGGAAAGCAGCTTGGGGTCAGCATCTTGTCTGCGCCAACCACCAACCTTCCCATTAGTAGGTGACGTGCTCGACCACCGGAGATGGAGCCACCCCACAGCTTGCAGAAGAGCATACATGCACACCACATCCATCCTTTTTACTAATGAGCTAGCAGACCACACCTGAAGATTACCTGAGACCACCTGAGACCAGGAAATTAGGCTGTAATTCATACTAGCAAACTAAAACTGGACAATAGAGAGTTGAAATACACCCGGTCTTCAGAGTCTCAAGTTTTGCTGCAGTGTGGGGTTAGGAATGGGTGTGAATGAGGGAAGTTGTGTAACGTGCTTTAAATGCTCAGAGCAGAAAAGCATGTTTTCTAAATGTTCATTATACATGATGGGTACATGATGAAACCCCCACACGAGAAGCATTATTACAGCAATTCTGAACTCTGCAGTTTTTCCATCTATTATCACGATTAGCAGACCCAGCCTCTCTGGGCTGCTTTTTTTAAGCATTATATTGCAAAAAGTGTCTCGATGCGTGCTCAACCATCCAGGTGAGTAAATCCCAAAAGGTCGTTTTTGTTCATCTGGACGTCTTCAGTAGGAGAACACTGCGCCTAGTGAAGTCCTGCCATTAATTAATTCTTCGATCTTAAATATGATCAACCTATCTCTAATGATCGGCTATGTACCACAGGCCTTCAAGCTAGCTGTAGTTAAACCTTTACTCAAAAAGCCATCTCTAGACCCAGCAGTCTTAGCTAATTATAGGCCAATCTCCAACCTTCCTTTCATATCAAA
>NW_005187451.1:2691151-2700221 GCF_000239375.1 Pundamilia nyererei
TCTGCCGGAGGTTTCTTCCTGTTAAAAGGGAGTTTTTCCTTCCCACTGTTGCCAAAGTGCTTGCTCATAGGGGGTCATATGATTGTTGGGTTTTTTTATCTGTATCTATGAAGCGCCTTGAGGCGACTTATGTTGTGATTTGGCGCTATATAAATAAAATTGAATTGAATTGAATTGAACAGAATCAACCTTTTGGGATATATTGCCAGAATTACTGACTCACCCTTCCGGTGTATGATTCCTTTGTTCCAGTGAAAGGAGCTCTTAATGCTTCAACACATTTTGGGCAATTTCATGCCCCCAGTAATGGGAACAGTTTAGGGATGGACCCTTCCTCTTCCACCACGACTGTGCACCAGTGCACAAAGCAAAGCTCATGAAGATACGTCCTTGCAAAGACGTGCAAAGAGTCCTGGTCTCAATCCAGTAGAATCTCGCTGGAATGAATTAGCATTGAGTGTCTGACCTCACAATGGTGCTTGTGGAAGAATGGTCAAAAATTCCCATAAACACTCCTAAACCTCGTGGAAAGCCTTCCTGTTATGGCTGCACAGGGTGGGCCGACATCAAACCCAGATTAGGATTGGGACACATTCCTAGTTCACATTCATGTAAATCCAGACTAGTCAAAACTTCAGGAAATACAGAAAACTGTTTAATTTAGTATTCCACATCCAGTGCTCTTTTATTGTATTGTACTCACTTTACTTTGAGTCCAATTCAAAAGGAGCATATATATATATATATTATTTGTCGTGATCCACACTGTTTACAGAGACAGTGAGCAACAGGACTCAAGTCAGAAGGACCCAAACGCAGACTCTCGGACACAAGGTTTAAACTAAAAAAACTCAACTTTGTTTGCTGGCAGGGGAAAAACAAAACTACACTGGGAAATCTAAGGTCATGAGGAAACATAGCAATGAGGGAGGATGCGACACTGACACAGAGAAACACGGGGCTTAAATACACTGTGGGAATAACGAGGGGAATGAGACACAGAAGGAGAGCACAGCTGGGAGAAATCAGACATGACGAGACGGGAAGCAAAAGTCAATACATTCACCAGGACGCAGACCTTCAAAGTAAAACAGGAAACGTAACACTGAGACGTGGACTTGACTTTGGGATACAGCTGACAGGCAGACAGCGCAACTAAGAAACACAGAGACCACCAGGCGCAGAGAACATTAAAGAGCGGGACCCCCGACCGAGACAGTTTTATGTGATGCTGTAAAACTTTGGTGTATTTGTGAAACCTCAGTTTAGAAAAATCACAGATTTGTAACAGAACGGGAAAGTACGAGACTTGTGTGTCACTACTGAGATAAAATGGGTTTGTGCCAGTGAACAGGAATCCCAATTACTGTAATCCCATTACTTTTTTCAAGTAAGGAGTAAAGTAAGGGATTGCTATTGCAAAAAAGTAATTCGATCACTGATATTTTCTCGCTGCATTACTGCGTCACTAAACCATGATTTTGCATATCATTTTTGCTTGATGCAATGTGCATAAAGTTAAAAGATGAAAACTAAGAAAAGACATTTTTAAAAAGAGACTTTTTGTGATTCCATTGGATGGATTATGGAGAAAAAATAGAATTGGGTTGAAATGTCTGTTGCTTTATTACGTATTCAGGTTGTGTATCGTGTTTTTCAAAAGTAACTAAGTAATAAACTAACCGATTACTTTTGAAAATAAGTAGTCAGTCTTTGTTGGAGAAGTAATTGGTAACTAAATACTATTTTCAGTAACTTGACCAACGCTGCCAGTGAACACTGGATCTTGCAAGTAGGAAGTGATCTATTATAAACAAATCTCTGCCAGTCGTCTCTAATCTTCATTTGTAATCTTTGCTCTCAGTGTTGCTTCAAACCAAACCGGCTTTCTTAGAGCTAAACGTCTTGTTACTGTATCTGGAACAAACTGTCCAATAACATCAGCCAAACTGAAGCAGCATTCAGGCTCTTTTGAACAGCTGCCAGATGCATTGAGTTCATTTCTTCTTGCAGAAAATGATCATTTTCAAACTTGCCCTTTCAGTCTACCATATGTTCAAAGCTGATGAGAGAAGGGCCGATACATGCAGTATTTATTTACGAGGTCCAAGACTCATCGAGCTGCAGGTACGAGGGCATCCCCTTACATCAGTGCTGTTGGTCTTTTCTGTCCTTTCCCCTTCTGTCAGTCTAGGATCATCATATTCTGTGCCAACAGTCATCTTGTGTTGTGACAGGGATTCAAGCTTTAAAAATGTCCTGCATGCACTGTTGCTGAGTTAAATGAATTACACTTTATGATGATAACAACTAGCACAGAAATCACCATATTTAAACCTAATGAAAACGGTTTCTGACTGACAAGACAAACATTACTCACAAACACATAAGCATGCAGTGTATCTGCAGGTTTCAGGCTTGAGCATCATCTAATATTGCTATGGACTCATGCTTTCTTGTGACCAATAGGAAAAATAATTAAGCATTATTAACGCGGCTGAAACCTCAGAGAAACGCAGCGCTGTCAGTCCTGGATGACCTCATTAAAATTTTATGTTTCAGGCACTCGCGATTATTGGTTCAGTTGTATTCAGCCACGTGACCACAACCCCTGCAGGACAAGTGATTCATCCCTGCTCATGAATACAAACCCTTAGTCTGGGGGGAAGAGCTCTAAACCATCTCAGTCCAGCAGATCAACAACTGTCTAATAAAGACAGCTCACATGGAAAGCCGATTCACTGGTGCGATTCTCACGCTCATGTTTGTAAAGCACAAGCTCCAGTCCTCCTCCGTGTTCATACAATGTACAAAAATACCTAGATCGAGTCAAATCGAGTGGCGCCAGTGTCCGGCAGCCTCGCCTCTGTCAGTGTGCCCCAGGGTGGCTGTGGCTACAATGTAGCTGCCATCACCAGTATGGGTGGATGACTGGATGTGTAAAGCGCTTTGGGGTCCTTAGGGACTAGTAAAGCGCTATACAAATACAGGCCATTTACCAAATACTGAACTGACTGTGAATGCTTAGGAGCCTGGGTCGGCCCCAGCATGAAAGAAAAACTGTTGGTGTCGTAAAGAAAATTGGCAGCTATAAGACTGGCTGATCAAACAAAAGCATCGTTTTCTGTGAGAGGGAAATGTCTGTGAAGGTTCTCAGTCATCCAGGCCATGGTAGTCTAAGGAGCTTGGAAAGAAAATCGTCTGGACTTCTTAGGTTTCTTGAAGACGTTTACCTCTCATCTGAGAAGCTTCTTCAGTTCTAAACCCAAAGGATGGAGTCCCAGGTGTTTAAACCCTAGTGGGAGTTGTCCCTTATTGATATTTTGCATTTAGTCATGTAACAGAAAAACACGTCAGGATGGAAAATGTTTGAAAAATACAGCTCAGTGAAGAAATGTTTAACAGCTTCCTTCGATTTTAATGACTGGGGATCTGACCATGCTTCCAAAGAAAAGGTCGAAATGTTACCAAAACATTAAGAAACCAACAAACAAAAACACATGAATCCATCTTTTCAACAGCAGAATGAAGATGAACTTATGCAAAGGCTAATCCGACAACACGTCACTGATCAGGTATGCAGTGATAGTCAGGGTATGAAGGCAGGTAGATTTCTGCTTCTGCACCCGCGTCGCCCAAATAACAGAAGAGACCAGGTCGCAGTCAAAAGGAATCATGCAGCAGAAATAAACACTGATATTCTTCTTTAAATAAGCAGATTCTGTTGTTCTCTGCGATATTTACACGATAGTCGTACCTGGTAGATAACCAATGAGCTTCATTAAAACTGTGATTTAGTGGAAAATTCCAGTTTAAAAGCAGAACAAAGTTTATTTCATCCTTACTTTGATGTGTGTCGTGTCAGTGCATTGCTGTACTTTCCTTACATTTAATGTGTTGCCATAGCAGCAGAAAGATGATGAGTCCATGCTGCATTTTCTTCCCTTACTGCTTCCTATTCGTTAATCCGGTTAGTCACATCACAGAGCTTCTGTATCCACCAGCCCAGAAATCCTCGAGTCATTTATGGTGACTTAAGTGAGGAAGAAGAGGAGAGAGAGACAGAGCTTAGCTTACTATTACCAGCTGCCACAGAAGATTTCACAGTGTCGCACGATGTTCTTAGTATACTGTAATTACCTCCAAGTTAGCCACCTAAAGCGCAGCATCGTTGCTCTCTATACACAGTAAAGCATGTGGTGAACAGAACGCTGGAGGAAGCTCATCAAATACATTAAACCCTGCTACAGTTTTATTAGTGGTATACATGTGAAATCAGATTAGCACAGCGTTTCATATGAAGAACATTTAGCAACAGCCAAACACGGTGGTGGTGTTAGATCATTGATGGAACCACGTGAGGCGATGAGTTCATCTCCTGAAGCTCAAACACACAGAATCCAAAACGCATCAGCAAGTCCAGCTGTGAATGGCTCAAAACCAAAATGAAGGTTTTGAAGTTGCCCAGTGAAAGTTGTGGACGTCTTTTCAATGCCAGACTTTTTAATATTGCTTCTGTCAGTTCTGCTGTCACAGGTTTACTCATGTTTACCACTGGGTGGCTGAAGCTCAGGAGGTGGAGCAGTTTGCATGTCTGAGTATGAATGTGTGTGACTGTAGTTAGGAAGCACTCAGTTTAGAGAAAGTGTGCGATTGGGTGAAAGTGGCATGTTGTCTAGAGCACTTTGAGTAATCTGTGAGAGTAGAGAAGCGCTAAATAAGAATCAGTCCATTCACTGTGCGAACAGATGTTCTTCATGCCATACCAGTTTTGCAATGTGGGCATGTGTGAGCAACTGCAGAAGGATCAGCAGGGAGATACAGAGGTACACAGACAATCCAAAGAGGAACGGGGTGAACACACACGATATATAAACACAGAGGGAAACGAGGAAATTGCACACAGGCGGGAGACACAGCTGACACTAATCAGACAAGGCCGGGAGGAAGGAAACCCGGTTACACTGAAGCACAGGATGCCAGACTCTCCAGAGTAAAACAGGAAGCATGAACATGAGACACAACACAAGGAACACGAGGGAGGCACAGAGAACATCTAAACACTGGAAATAACCACAAAACTAACTAAATGAATGAATATTAATAATCACAAAACATAAACACGGAGTCTCCAGACTCTGGTCCCTGACATGAGCTAAAACAAATGTGAGCAGCTCGCCGGGGGATGCTTCTCACAGGCCGGTGGCAAAACGTGCGCATTGACAAAGACTGTCGAGCAAACTGCTTCACAACTTCTCTCAGTCCATCGACGATCACAGCCACGTTCATTTCCTCCTACAATCAGGAGCAAAACAGGAAACTTGTAAAAATGAACAATATATAATCCAACTGCTCTTTTAAACTCATTAAACTCACTGCACTCCTTCTAAAAGGGAAAAATACTTTAACCATTTAAACATTTCAAAGGTTTTCATATTTCAACACATTTTAATAACTGGCAGTTTTAACCTGGTTACAAATAAATAACTTGATTAATTGAAATGAATAAACCAAAAAAACAGGAAAATGTAAAATTATTATTTTTTAAACACATGTACTCAATAAATCAGCAGACTAACATATAATATCCATCCATATATTCTCTTATCCTTTTCAGGTTCATGGGGGGGTGGAGCCAAGAGGCGGGGTCCACCCTGGACAGGTCGTCAGTCTGTCGCAGGGCTCACACTCAGACAAGCATTCGCACTCACATTCACACATACGGCCAATTTAGAATCAGCACTTCACCAAACCTCACTAACTGCATGTCTTTGGACGCTGGGGGGAACCCACACAAACATGTCTCCTGCTGATACCAACATTGTTGACATTCATCAACAAGGTTGGTATTTGTAAAAAATTATTATATATATTAATCGTGTAAATTTCCTGCACCTGTAATAGACGTCCAGATGAGTCACGACGTCCAAAAAAATGACCCAAAGTTCAAATGTCGAGCGTCATGTTGACATCCAAGTTGGGTGATGATTGGATGTCCAATTGTGGACCTAGTTTGGTCGTCGTATGGATGTCCAGAATAAGTCACTGGCCGACGGACCCAATATAGACATGATCTGAAACTGGGAAGTGAAACATCTTCAGAAAACATCCATTTGCCTCCTTTCAAGACTAAATCAAGAGTACATATGACTTAAGGTTAAGCAACAAATTGTATTGTGCAAATTGTTTTGTTCATCAGGGGGAAAAATATCACACTGATTCTGTAAAAGTCTCAAAATTAACAAAAACTGCATGTATCAGATATGATATACTGCGCGTTAATGCAATCACTTTGCATGGCTTTTCTCAGTAAGGTGAATTACATATTACCAAAGCAGTATGAAGCTAGTTTACTGGTTATAATGATCCCACCCATTTTGCACGCTAAACGTCTCTCACGGGATACAAACATACCGGACACGATAAGAAAATGTCTGTTGTTTTCCTTTCACAGTGGAGGTGGAAGTGCTTCCTGTTGTGAGCTACATTAAACCTTATGCATGCCCTGATCACTTATTTCCACACCTGCATCTTCCATCAGGGGTTAAACTGAATGAACAGACAATGTAAAATGTGCACACAGATCAAGCAGCTCCAGAATTTGTTGTTTTGAGCTCCATTGTTTACTACCATGCAGCTGCATTTAAAGTTGCTTTAAAATGTGACAGATAGGATGCGTTTGTGTGTGGGTTTGCACGTCTTGAATACAAGCATCACTGAGCCAGGACCTCAGTGTAATGGAAAAACTGTGTTGAGCTTTAAAGCTGTGTGGCATCAGGTTTGTCAAGTTGGCTTCTCAGCACTGTCGCTTATCTCCCCAGTGCACATGGGCAACAGGATAGCTCTGCAGTCTGGGAAACCAAGGTCATCTCCCTCTGTGGCGAACAGAAACAGTACTGCTCAGATGCAGCCTGCACTGCCAAAGACAAACTGCTAGATGCTGAAAAAAGCAAATAAACAGGTTTATTACATTTGTCAGAACTTCACATTCAATTTCAATGGTTTCCTTGCACAGGAGGAAAAACAGATGGAATTTCTATCCATTCTGGAAAAGACTAAAAAAAACTAAACATTTTCATACAATAAAATCTCAACTGAAACAAGACAATCCACTGTGGAAACTCAGTGAAACTAAATTAAAAACACAAAGTCAAATGAAATGAAAATAAAAACTAATTAGAAAATACAAAACTATAATAACTCTGATTAGGATGTCGTTTGGACTGGAGGTCTGCCCAGCGCTACCAGAGCAGAGCAGAATAGCAGACACACAGGACACCTGCAAGGACCTGAACAGCCCACAGACCAACAGGAACCGTGACAAAGGTCGTCCACGGCCAAATACCACCAGAGACAGGTGCTGAAAAACCAGCTAAATGTAAGGAATAATATCCAAGGCATCGATGTGTACGCCCTACTGGTCATCAGATACTCAGCTGGAATAATAAACTGGCCTCCAGACGAGACAGATGCCACTGATGTCGAGACACGTCAAGTCACGACGCAAAAACTCCTCACAGTGCACGGAGGCCTCTGTCTGAAGTCCAGCACCTAAGGCTCTGTGAGCAACAGAAAGGGGGGGAGGACCAGCGAGTGCCACGGCCATAAAATAGGATGAAACACGGAACATCAGGAAAATGGGTCCCTGAGCTGCTCCAAGAATGCCTCAGGCACCTGGAGACAGATGGTGATAGACTCGGTAGAATTACAGTTGTTAGAGGTAGAAGTAGAAGCGTAATTAATCCCTTTCGCTGACGATGCAGTTCTGTTGACTTCATCGGGTGGTGGCCTCCAGCTTCCAAATGGCCAAAGCAAAGCCTTATCGTCCTCCTAAAGACCTAGAAAAACGTGTTCATGCCTTCATCCCTTCTAGACTGCAATGCTTTCTGTTTGGGTCTCCAGCACTCGTCTCTCCATCACTTGCACTTAGTCCAAAATGCTGCTGCACATCTTTTAACAGGTGTTAGAAGGTATGAATACATCACTCCAGTTTTATTATTATCATTATCAGATTGAAGTTAAGATTCTTTTACTTACTCTCAAAGTTTTAATTGGTACGGCGCCCAGTTACTCAAGCAAACTCCTCAACATATATAAGAGCGCTGAGATCATCCAGCCAGATGCTCTTAGTACAGCCGAGGTCTGATTGAGTGAAGTGATAACTGAGCTGTCGATTGACCTTTCAATCCACATCCCTACCGTGCAATGTTCCCTCTAAGCTGCACGCGTGTGCAATTTCACACTGCTGGCGTCTCTGCGCACAAAAAATCTACCTGAATTGAAATTAAAATGAAAACTTTAACAATTCTGTTCTGCAGTGTTAGTCAGTGACTGGCTGCTCCCGTAAGGGATTACGTTATCCCACAGTCCAGCCAATGATGTGATTCACATTCGTATATATGCAGCTAATCAACGTGGTTGACTGACAGCGTCCTTATGTGCCGGTGTTTTAGCAAAGCGGCTGATGTGGAGTGAAGCCACGTTAATGACAACGTGTACAACCATTGGAGATGTGAGCAGGACAGACGGAACAACTGACGGACAAAGTGTGGACTTTATACCAGTTTGTAAATTGTGTTGATCGGCCACGTAAAACCAGAGTTATGATAAAATATCTGCAATGTTTGTTTCTTCCTGAATACTGTCGTTGTTTATATTTACTGCAGGGAGAAACTGTAAAAACAGCGTTTTATAAGGAAAACGCTCGAAAGCCTGTGAGCCAAACCCCCCCCCAAAAAAAAAAAAAAAACCCAGCCTTTCCTATTGGTGGCAAAATGTACCATGTTTAGGAAGGGGGGAAGTTTTAGGAGTGACAGCGTGTTTGAGATGTGAGATGTTTGCGGCGTTTAGCGTAAATCTTGTGTAGTTAGTGTGTAGTGAGTGTGTAGTTAGTGTGTAGTTAGTGTGTAGTCAGTGTGCAGTTAGTGTGTAGTCAGTGTGCAGTTAGTGTGTAGTTAGTGTGTAGTTAGTGTGCAGTTAGTGTGTAGTTAGTGTGTAGTTAGTGTGCAGTTAGTGTGTAGTCAGTGTGCAGTTAGTGTGTAGTTAGTGTGTAGTTAGTGTGCAGTTAGTG
>NW_005187451.1:2706340-2710065 GCF_000239375.1 Pundamilia nyererei
AGTGTGTAGTTAGTGTGTAGTTAGTGTGCAGTCAGTGTGTAGTTAGTGTGTAGTCAGTGTGCAGTTAGTGTGTAGTTAGTGTGTAGTTAGTGTGTAGTTAGTGTGTAGTTAGTGTGTAGTTAGTGTGTAGTTAGTGTGTAGTGTAGTCAGTAGT
This sequence comes from Pundamilia nyererei, assembly GCF_000239375.1. Lineage (NCBI taxonomy): Eukaryota > Metazoa > Chordata > Actinopteri > Cichliformes > Cichlidae > Pundamilia > Pundamilia nyererei. The sequence continues at coordinate 2,706,495 of NW_005187451.1, forward strand.
GTTGTTGTGTGTCAGAACAATGAGGCGCCTGCTGAGTGTTACAGGTGTTACAGCTGTGACACATCTGCTGTTGTCAGGCCTGCAGGTATCAGGCTGATGTTCTCCTTCATCTCATAGTGGACACAAATTATTTTTTGTGACACAAATAATTTGTGTGGCATCAGATTTGATGCAGAACAGCTGATTGTTCTGTAAATAGTTTGAAATGTTTCTTAAAAAATGTCTTGGCTGCATTTTTAGGTAAACAGCTGCAAAAAACTTTGTTTGCAAAACTCAGTTACTTTTTTGAAGAAGTAACTATATAATTAATTGCCCAGCATTGGTCATTATTTACTGTATTTGCAGACAGAGTTACAGACTCTCTCCCAGACCACAGACTCATCATACAGTCAGAGCTTTATTTTTATATTTTTATTTTTATAAAAAAAAAGAAAGTTGTGTTTTCAAAATTGTTGTCAAAGTTATTTTTCCTTCCAACAGTGTTAACATGCTGCAGGTCATGAACAAGATTTTTTTACATTCTCACTGTAAGTGGGCTGAAGCAGTTAATTAAAAGTAGTCTAACATAAATGCTGTAATCTGATCATTTTAATAAACATGTAACTTGCATGGATTGGATGCTGGCGTGACCACAGTGCACACGTCTGCTGTTGCTCACAGTGGTCCAAGGGTCCGCTCAGGGAGTTTGTGTGTTCGCTCAGACACATGAAACCGTCATCTTTCACATCAACTGTTGATGTGAAACTGTTGATGTGTCGTGGATGCAAGTAGTGAAAGAGATACAGCAGGTTCAGTGTGGATGGCGAGGTGCCTACAACACCTCACCCAGAGCCTTCTGTTATGGCCTTATGCATCTCTATAAACCTTAACATGACCAAATGTTGTCGAACTCTTGAGTGACACGTTATGAATACAGAGTTGAATCTTTAAAAACTCCACTCTGTCTAGGTAGAGCGCTAATTTCATTAACAAATCAATATTTCGGTTGTTCCCAGAAACAGGATCATGTAAAGTGCATTAAAAACGCATCCATTTTTTACCACGTTCACAGAGTGACAGAAGCACTGGATATGAAAACACTCTCACACTTGGCTGCCAGTGAAACGTTCAAATGTGTTTTAAAGGGCATAGAAACACACGCCTGTGTTCAACTTGTGTTTTATTTTCCAGGCATGAAACTGACCTAACAGTTCAGCCCACACAGAAGCTGCATGTTGAAGCACTTTGCTTTGGTGTCCATATCATGTCCAGACAACCAGCATTTTTATTGCCTTCTGTGTCCAGCTGGACTTCTTAGACATGGTCAACCATCACTTTGACAAAGGTCCATTCAAAAAGAAAGACTCATCATTAGCACCTCTGGTGTGTAGCGATGTACACCAGGCGATTAAGCCTGATTGCTGTGATCTTCACCCAAGCACCAGAGTATTCAGTGCCACCTTTTCATAAGCAGAATTTCTAAATGGTTTGAAGCTGTAAATAATATCTTTAGTTTTGCTCAATGCACCATTACAGTGAACTGAGGTCTTTGTTTTAGTTTTCATGTGTAACAGGATGACTTAATCTACTAAAATTAGGAATCTGTGTGTATGTTAACTTCTTAAACAAGCTCTGATGACCACACGCGACTTCCAAATGAGTCACGCTGTCTTCCACGCTCAACATCTAGAGCTTTACTATCAAACTGTCTTTGAGCTCTACCTTTAAGTGCTCTCTGCCTCCCCCTCACTTCCTCTCCTGCCTTTGACTCATTCAAATGGCTTTCTGGCTCCAGTCTGAAGAGTCGCTCACTTAGCAACTTGGCAATGGACCTGAAAAGATTAAGAAAATCTTGTGTCAAAAACTGCTGAGTCAGACAAGTCTGGTTTTATCAGCAGTGCCAGAAGTGTGGCCTATCAAAGGGACACACAGCAGCCAATAAGACAGTTCTGCCGTAATAATGCTGCGCAGCCATTGTCTGTCAGCGCCTCTGTGCAATCTGCTGCATTTGGCCTCGCTTAGTTTCATGGCCTTTCACACACAGACTCGTGTTGTACATTGGAAGACAAACATGCCGTCCTGCTTGGCAGAAGAGAGAAATGACATCCAGGCACCAAACTGGATCATGTCCCTTTTTTCCAGCAGGTTTCTTTCTCTGCTTTCAACCATCAGTAATTTAAAATATGAATTCATTTAGCAAAGATGCTCATTTTACTCCCTTTATCCTTGATCGTAGTTGACACTGATGTGCAGGCCTCATCACCCTGGTCATGGGACACAGGTTTTGCTACCCATTGAAGCTGGCAAACGAGCTTAGAAATGCTGGATGAGAGGATGCTGTTACTCCTCCATCTTCAGCTGCAGCTGATAGTCCTTGTTTTGTTCTGCGGCCTCAGTTATCTTAATTACATACCTGTTATTAACCTCTGTCTCTCTTCCACAGCATGTCTTTATCCTGTCCTCCTTCTCTCACCCCAACCAATCACAGCAGATGGCCCCGCCCCTCCCTGAGCCTGGTTCTGCCGGAGGTTTCTTCCTGTTAAAAGGGAGTTTTTCCTTCCCGCTGTCGCCAAAGTGCTGCTCATAGGGGTGATATGATTGTTGGGTTTTTCTCTGTATTATTGTAGGGTCGACCTTACAGTATAAAGCACATTGAGGCGACTGTTGTTGTGATTTGGCGCTGTAGAAATAGAATAGAATAGAATTGAATCTAGTTCCAGATCAGGTTGCCCTGTTGCTACCTCCAGAGGGTACTCTGTGTCATCCTGTCTCTCTGCTTTGGTTTGTAGCTGGTCATTTGCAGCAGAGCTTCTCTCCATGCTTTTAAGAGTGATATATCTGTTTGGCTCCACCCCGTCCGCCCACCCCAGTCGCCGTGTGACCACGTGGGTCCTCGTCACTTGGCGAGTAACTTTGAGCTGGATAAAGGAAGCAGTGCAAGCCCTTTACCTCCTGATGAAAACATCCTGAGTCGAGCCCCTCGGCTGTACAGCTGACGTTGCTGTGCCCGAGGCAGATTCTCTGGTGATAACATCCTGAACACGTGTAGCTTTCCTCTCAGGTCCAGAACGTCCTGGATTTCACTCTTTACAACAGATCCTGCTTTTGGAATATATGCAGGGTGTGGTCTTTGACATGTTACTGACACGTTTCAATAATCTTCACAGTATTTTGTTGCCTCTTTTCTAACTTTTCCTGAAGATGTTGCTAGTGTGTAGGTTAAACGAAGCGCATGTCTATTTAAAATAATACTTTAAAAAAACAAAGTGTTTATTTGCAACAACAATAAAACAAGGTCATGAACTATTCACGTGTTGTTTCTGTCATGACTAATATATTCTGATTTCTCGTCACTCAAACAGAATAAATAAGCTGCAGCATTTATTCTGATGATGACCTTAACACTCAATTTCTCACTTGATGTCTTTCCTCAGACTTGCGGCGAATGACAGCTGGTTTCATGGGCATGGCTGTGGCCATCATCCTGTTCGGCTGGGTCATTGGTTTGCTGGGCTGCTGCTGGGACCGAGGCCTCATGCAATATGTGGCCGGCCTCCTCTTCCTAATGGGAGGTGAGTCTCACACACACACA
>NW_005187451.1:2710085-2715575 GCF_000239375.1 Pundamilia nyererei
ACACACACACACACACACACACACACACACACACACATGCCTGACGGGGGCAGCAAAGGCACCTGGACCTCTAACTCAAGGACCTATGCAGTTTTCTCTGCCTTTATGTTTGTTGAAATATTTTTATCATCATTCAAATGATTCAAAGTCTATATTTTCTTACACAAAATGAACCATGGCTACAAACCCTGGTGTTTTTCCCTCACTCCCACTTTGCTCTCCAGTGGGTTTGATGCATTTTAGAACTGCAGTCTTCTCCACTGACTTGCTGCTGACACTAACTTGGCCCTGTTGCTCTTAAACACCTCTGGTGGGTTCTTATAATCTATGCACAACAGTCTCTCCAAGCACTCAGAGGACGGGACAATCCAGGGAAGGTCTGTACACAAGAGGAAGAACGGTGACATTAGTTGCAAGGAAAACACACCAGACTAAAGAACCGGAGTTTTATTAACAGCGTCGCTCAATGATCCAGCAAAGAAAAGGTAACTGATTCATCAACATCGACACAGACACACAAGCACAGAGAGAGGACAGGGAGACACAAAGAGAAAGCAAAGCCTTCGACCAGATTCCAAAAGGCTGATTCTGCTCATCTGGACATTTTCAGTGGGAGAAACGTTTCATCATCATCAGCTGACTGCAGGTTTCAACCTTATAAACAGGACATTTGCACAATGACTGAAACCAGCACCACTGAAGGAACAGTGGGCTGGGAGGTCGGCTCATTGATCAACAGCAATGTGCACAGTATATGGTCTTGTACATGTCAAGTCCAGATTGAGAGAGCCAGAGAAAAATGTTTTTTAAAATGTAATTGTTATTTATAATATGTATGTAACTTTGTAATTTTAACGTGTTGTCGCCTCTTGGCCAGGACTCCCTTGAAAAAGAGGTTTTTAATCTCAATGGGATTTTTTTCCTGGTTAAATAAATAAAAAAATGTGTCTGACGGAGGATCTGTGAAGATGGGGAAATAACTGTTCGATCGCCTGCTGAATCTGTCATTTTACTCAGTTTCTGATCTTTTCATTCAACTGTGTGAGAGAGAATTTCAGAAAGAAAACATGACATAGAAAAACTATTTGAAAAACTGAAGCGATGAAAAGTGAAGGATGGAAAATGTTCATAACCAAGTGCTTCAACAGTTTAATGATCCGTGGCCTTATCCCAAATCGTATGTCATTGTTGTGTTTGCATCATCCAGGGCTGCACTAGGCTGTGACTAACAGGCAGGCACTGATTTAGGGAGTGTGTGATGTGCTTTAGCTTTGGATTTGAAACTTTGCTCAGTCATGCTCATTTTATTGTGGGAAGTCAAAATCATAATTGCATTTGAGATTAATATTAAGGTAATTTTGCTGCTCTACCACAGCCCACTGTGACATTTTCACTGTGAATTCTCACAAATACTTCATGGATACTTCATAATAATAACACTTAATGCATTAGGTGAAGCATTTCCAGTGAACACAACGCAGGGAAAAAGTTACAGTGTGTTTGGGATCTATTCAAAGATAATCGGCATTAAAAGTATTAAAGCAGCTGCAACTGTATTTTAAATTTTGCATGATGTGACCTGTTCAGTTCCTGCTGCCGGTGCTCACCACAGATATCACATCTTTCAACATCTTGTTGTTTTTGCAGGAACCTTCTGTATCATCTCCCTCTGTACCTGCGTCGCTGGCATCAACTTCGAGCTTTCCCGTTACCCGCGGTACCTGTACAGCTTGCCCGATGATATCGGCCACGGCTACGGCTGGTCCATGTTCTGCGCCTGGGGAGGCCTCGGCCTCACACTTATCTCTGGCTTCTTCTGCACTCTCGCGCCCTCTGTTCAACCAATACCGAGGTCTACCTGTCCCAAATCTCGACAGGAGAACGGCACCGTGTGCTAAAGCTGGCTGCGCCAGGCCAGCTGAACCCACAGACAGACAGACAAAACAAACAAGCTATTCCATGTTTCCATGTGTCAGCTCATATCCACTCTATCCTGGTTACAGATTTTGTGTGTGTGTTTGTTTAAAATGGGTGTCTTGATATCTTGAAAATACAAGAAAAAAACCTGAAGAACTGAAGAAATATCAAAAATTAAAAGTTGTGTTTATTTTTATTTTGTGGAGTAGATGCAGAAATGGATCGTGACCAGGAAAGACGTGAAAGAAATGATATGGAGACCACGAAAGACTAAATTGTAACGAGTGAGTGCTTTACTGGTCTACTGTGATTGTGGAGACGCTAATGGATTAACAGATTGTTCAGAAGATCAAGTAAAGATCTGGTGGAACCTTCTTATGATCTTTTAAAGCTTTTTGTGGAATATTTCACAAGCCAGTGGATCAAACATGAAACCATGTGACTAGCGGGAGTGGGATCACATGAATTCTCCAACTTCTGGGGTCCTTCCAGTTACTAGTAACAGGCAAGATCCAGAAGAGAAGATCCAGGACTTCCACTGATGTACATTATTGTACAGAATATTCAAGAGAAATGACAACCAGGCATTGGACTATTTCCATCTTTGTGTCGGTGCAGCACATTCCAGCGAATGATCCTAATCTAACGTTTCATACATGCATTCCTCTTTTACTGAAACTGTTTTGCTTTTTACTGAACCTTCATGTTGTGAATGAACTGTTGACTCGCTCAATGCAAATGTGTTTCATTTTTTCATTCTAGTCATAAGGCTACATGTGTGTGTGTGTGTGCGTGTGTGCGTGTGTGTGTGTGTGTGTGTGTGCGTGTGTGTGTTTACGTGCAGACATGTTGAGACGAGTTATTTTCAAGTCTTTACAAAAGAGTGATCAACTTGACAAAGCAGCGCCTCAGCCTGAGTATGTAGGGAAACAGAAGCTTTGGTCAGCAGTGAGATGAAACAGGAAGCTGCAGTATCCCGTTTAACCAAACTGACATCTGCCCCGTCTTTTCTGGAGAGCCCCACTTGACCCGGCAGATAAAGAAGTCGCTTTAAAAGGGAACAGCACGTTTAGCTCTGCTGAACATCTAAGGAACGTTTAAGTAATTACATCTAATGAGAACACTTCTTGTCCCCGGGGATCAGCAGGTTATCTGCAGGGCCTTCTCCAAACAGTATCTAAGCATAAGGTTTGAAAGGTCTCATCTTAGAAGAAGGAAGAAAGATCTCAGCCACGAACCATGAATCACAAATACATGGGCTTGAATTTACTCACATCATCAATTCACCAACACTGAATCCAGCAGGCAGTTGTTGCCAACATCCAGTTTGTGAAAGCGGAGACTCTAAATACCACAGTCCCGTACCAGGGACAGACAATTCAATTCAATATAGTTCAAATCACAACAGTCACATCAAAGTGCTTTACATTGTAAGGTAGACCCTACAATAATGCATACAGAGAAAACCCAACAATCATATGACCCCCTGTGAGCAGCACTTTGGCGACAGCGGGAAGGAAAAACTCCCTTTTAACAGGAAGAAACCTCTGACAGAACCAGGCTCAGGGAGGGGCGGGGCCATCTGCTGCGATTGGTTAGTTAAGGGAGGATTCAGTCAGAGGATCCAGCCCTCACTGTAAGTCTAAAGTAGAGCGGGTGTGTTATATCGGGGTGATACAGAACTATGACGTGTTGAAGATGAGACGGGACCACTGAGAGGCAGGCGACGATTTCATTTCCTGCTGGATCAATCTACTGACATGTTACAATGTATCCAGCCAAGACTTAAAGCAAACACTGTACTGGGATCTGTTCAGAATAATTTAGGTTAATTACAACTTGGATCATGTTTTTCTAGCTTTGGACATCAATTGGTCATTACTGATACTGTGTTGTTTTTGTTCTTGTTCACAGTTTTGTCTATGTGTTGCTTAAGAAACATGATGGAGTTCTCTGACACCAGGTTACTGTGTGGATTAGCAGCTACTGTCAGAAACTGCTTAGTTTGAATTAACATCATTATCGAACTGCCTTTTTCTTTCAGCACTGATGGTCAGCTGGTCAAACGTGTCTTATAACACTTATACTCACATACAAGTAAACCGACATTTCCAAAGAAACATCTTTTTATCTCGAGACAAAATGCTCTTTATGAGAAAAAATGAAAAATGTGAGAAAATATGAAATACATTATTTTATGGACAAACACTGCGCCACAGTAAGTCACAGACTGCCACAATCATGAACTCCACCTGGTCTGTGGTCACAGACATTTGTAAAAGAGTGGGTCATCCTAAAGATTTTGAGCACCGTGCTCACAGAATTTGAGCGTGGTGCTTTCATACTAAACCACCCTAAGTCTGTTTTTGTTTCTTCCATCTTAGACATTCGACAGTCAGCTATAAGTGGTATTATTGCAAAGTGGAACCTCTTAGGAACTAAAGTGACTCAACCATGAGAAAGCAGATCATATAAAGTGGCAAAGCAGAGTTACTGAGTGCTGATGCTCGTAGTTAAGTCACCACCAGTCTGCTGATCGAACAACGTCCTGTGGAATCATCAGGACAAAAACTATGCATCAGAGCTTCATGGTATTCGTGGCCCAATACTTTTGTGCACATAGTGTATCTCAGATCCACATCGTATGGGAACCAAGTGGCAAAGGCAATCCATCACAGTCAGTAGAGGAGCAAAAATAGATGAGACTGTCTGTGACAAAATCTAAAATGAAAATATTAGAATTGAGAAAGTCGTTTACTTGTATGGGAATATTTCTCTAGAAGGCAGGAGCTCTGTTATTTAAAATGTTCTCTGTCTGTTTTCATAGCAGTGACAGCAGATGTGTGTCATCCTCAGAAAGAAGCTTGTTGTTTCTTTTTAGACTTTCTTCATTCATTTTATTTTATTATTTATTTTTTGTCCTGTAACAAATGAATTCAGCATCATGAATGGTTTTCAGGAGTGTAAATAAAACACGAGGATGTAGTGTCTGATATTCCCAAGTCCCAGTTTTATAAGATTATCATGTTTGGCACCCGTGCTGGCAGCGTTCCTTTAATCCTGCTCATGAGCTGGGACACATTTTGAGTTCCAAAGTTACCTGAGAGACGTTTTTTTAGTGTTTCCGGAAATTTGGGACCTTTATGATAAAAATAACAACAATTCCAACAATACGTACAATCCCACATAAGTCATGTACAGTAAGTAAATATATTAGTTAAAAACATACCCAGTAGAAAACATGGGTGTAGCTTATGTGTCAGAAAAGTAAAGCTAAGTTCATGAAAACCTGCATTCATCTGCCACCAGATGGCAACAGCTGTGGTTGCAAACAGACTTGCAGTCCTATAGAAGTTTATGGGAAAGGCTTTCTGACGTGACCCCTGTAAAAACTGTCCTGCTGAGTTTATTGGCTCAGTCACTCATTTTGGGTCATATTGACTAAAAAGGTCTCTTTTGTAAATCTTGGTTTACACCCCATATGGAAAAGATATATATAAATCTTATAAAGTTTGTATCTGTCTTGTGTGAAAAGCATATAAGAGTGAAAACAGATATAAGATCCCTTGAAAA
>NW_005187451.1:2715840-2719670 GCF_000239375.1 Pundamilia nyererei
GACCTGGATGTCCGAGAACCTTCACAGACACAAACAGAATTAACCTTTGGTATGCTTGTTGCTTCATCATATCAAAGCTGCCTCACATAATATCCTTATCAAAGGTGGGTCACAGCTGATTAGGCTGAAAGGGAATCATTTCAGACACAGCATAGCAGATGAAACTGTGTGGCTGTAAATTCATGTTCCAGATACAAATATTTTGTCTCCACATTGAATTCACACGTAAAGTGTCAGGCGCCGTCTGAGCTGTGCGTGTGAGATGAACCTCGCCATCAAGCTGGATCAATGAGGCCTTAAAGTGCAATATCAGTGAAGGCTGCTATAGCCAATGACTCTCCAGTGTCTTTGGCTCCAATGGACCAATGTTTTAACAAATACAAAGGAAAGCAAACTTCTGTCGGGAAATGAAGCCGTTATGAATTAGGATTACTCTGAACCCTAATCCTAACTGTAAGTCTCATCATTGCTGGTTTAAAACAACCTTATGTAACTCAGATTTGAAACATCATAAACAAATATGTGTACAATGGTTCAAATAAGCTTCTTGCTCCAATAAACTGAGATGTTAATGATGAAGGTTCCAAACTCAAGCTTCTGACTGATCGTATCAAATCAGTGGGTGATGTCACGATGGCTATTTTCACTTAATCTATATGAATTATGACCGTCTGATTTTTTGGTTTTCTCTGTGTGTGTATGGATGGGCGGTTTGATATTATAAACCCACTGCAGTGTGGAGACAGTTTCATGCTCCGTCCATGTCGGTTTCCTCATGATGTCCGACACACGGCAAAAGCAAAAGTAAGACATGTTTAGGCAGACGTCGTCATCACATATAAACTGTTTTATTAAATAATTCAGTGTCAGTCAACATTAAAAAGACAGTCGTCCAAAGAGGATGGGCCAACAAATGAAATTATGATCAAATACTGCAAATAAAGTAGTTTTTCTGTTGATTCTGTTCATCTGGATGTTTTCAGTGGGAGAAACGTTTCGTCGCTCATCCAGGTGACGTCTTCAGTCTCAGCTGACTGCAGGTTTTTCTTAGATTTTTATAATCCACATTAATGTTCTATGCATTTTTAATGCAGCTAACACGAGCCACAGTTTTCAGTCACCGTATATTTTTCCAATTTTAAGAGAAAAACTAGGAAACATTTGTGACCTGGCCATAAACAATACTGTGCAAAGGGTTTGAGAATTGTTTTTATTTGCTCTTGCAGTAGCATCAGAGAGGAATCTGAGCACCCGCCGACACACTTTGGCAAAACAACATTTACTTATAAACAACTGCTTTAGCTGCCAGAAAATAGACAGTGAGGTCCTTATAGGTCGCTGATCTCAATATGATAAAACCAATATAAGAGTCTGTGAAAAGAAAGAGACGCTGATAAAAGTTCTTGAAGCACTGAACAGCTTAACGTCCAGGTAAGTTGACTGCGAGTGTACTTTTCTCCCACTGTGCTGTGACTAATGTTAACTGAGAAAGAATCGTCACATTACTTTTAGTACATTAAACACAGTAATCTATGTAATCCTGTTTCTGACCACTGACGTCTTTATTTCAAACCGGCATTTTTGTTGAGTGTCAAGTTTGATTTTGTGAAGCTGATTTTCTACACAGCCTTTGTGTACACGGCTGAACATGTGAGGGGGTGTGGGCTCGGCCAGTTCATCAAATAAAGCCCAGTAAAAACTGATGCTTATGAGAAAGGTGGGCAGCACGTGCAGCTTTTGTATTTTTTCATTCATTGGACTCCTTGATTGCATCTTCAGTATTGCAGTCTGTCAGTCTTGCTCCATGCATGACTCCATGCAAACAAAAATGTGTGGCTTCCCATTGTACGCTGCAGGTAAAGAAGCAGCTTCTTGTTTGGTCAAAGTGATATAAGCAACGTCTGCAGAGACACACGAGGACACGGACCGACAATGTTAACTTTGACTACCTCCACCAATCAAAGGACACACCAGAATCAGCATCAACCGACCACCTTACAGTGTCTGAGCTAGTTAATGAAGACAGAAGGGCTGGAGCATTATGAGATAATGTGTCTGCTGAGTAAATCTGAAAAAGGAGAAAAGGGTAAATGTTTAAGTATTGCAATTAATGTCAAATCATAACAAAATAAAATTCATTAGTGTGTTTACTAATGCTCTTGGTTGTCATGAATGTTTGGGATGAGAATAAAATCAGGAGATTAAAGAGATCCACGCTAGTTTTAAAGTTCTGTGAATCCTTCAGCAAGTGAACAGAAAGATCTGTGACTGAACTTTATGCCACAAACAGAGAACTCCTAATGAATGTATTATTTTCACTAAACCTGCAGGTTTTAGACGTGTCCTCAAACCAACACAGCCGATTTAAATGGCTAAATTAGCTCCTGCAGTTCTCCAGAGGCCTGGTAACGAACTAATCATGTGATTCAGGTGTGTTGACCCAAGGTGAGATCTAAAACCTGCAGGGACACCGGCCCTCGTGGACTGAGATTGCCCACCCCTGTTCTAGTTCCTTAGTATGGTTCCCTCTCGTGCCTCTGAGTTTCTTCTTGATTTCTTGTTTTTTATGTTAGTTCCCTTTAGGGTCCAGTCTTTCTCTTTCTCGTCTCGGTGTCCTGTCATCAGTGTCCCCGTGTTTACCTTCTTTGCCCCGGTCATGTTCTGTGTCTGTGAATACGTTAGCAGTCCTGTCCGTCTGTTCTCTCCCGTATTCATCTTCCTGTGTTTTGTCCCTTTCTCCCCCCAGTCTGTCATGTCTCCATGTCTGTTGAGTCCAAGTCCCAGTGTCAAGTTCATGTTCCTTAGTCTGAGTCTCAGTGTTCATCTGAGACTGTAGACATTGAAAAGTCCACAGGAGAGATGGTATCTGATTATATTTTCTCCAGAATTGTCTAAGAAGATGGAAAAGAAAAGCGTCCAGACTCCTCGAAGACGTTTCATCTGAGAAGCTTCTTCAGTTCTAAGAGCGGTGAGTGGTGGCGAGTCCCAGATTTGGCGTCCTATGGGAGTGTCCCCCCAAGAGGGTCATGGACCCCCTATTGATCCTCTACCTAATCACACAAGCCAAGGTGTGAAAACGGGTGTGGGTCACAATCAGCCACAGTGTCGGGTCAACCCACTGTGAGGCCGAGGGACAGCACCTGGCCACGTACAGTGATGACACCTGGGTCAAAAGGAAAACCCAAGAAGGGGAATCCTTCACTGAGCTCTGAGCTGAGCAAAGATGATAAATTTGCTTATCTTTTTGCAGAATATAGCAATGGCATTATGTTATATTAAACTGTGACTTTCACGGGTTAACCTGGGTGTGTTTCCTAAACCAGCAGCAGATGCTGAACAGCTGACTATTCTGTGAAAATAGTTAATCTGCAGATGAAAAATCTGAAACACAGAAAGTGGAACATGTAAACTGATCAACTCAAAGTAAAACACAGTTAACCTTAAATACCAGTGATACTCTGTTTACTCTGATTCACAACCGGAGGGCCTTTAAACAAATGAACAGTCGTGCACTACTTCCCCAGCTGCAGCCTCAATTCATCCATTATCTACCAGAAGTGCTGTCGAGTCTAAACGAGTGTGTGGTCTCAGCTTGTGAATTGGAGATTATTCATGTAAACTTCAGGAGTTGGATCAGACCTCACAGGTTCTCTGGTTATATAAACCCCCTGCACTAAAATCTGTTTGTTCTCGTTTTCGTGCCCCACTCTGCCTTTTTCAATTCATTAACCTCTCATTAGTACACGAGGATCTGCCTCCCAAACCGTAACTTATTCCTTCGGCAATTATCTACTAGAAATGCTGTAAAGTCTAAATAAGGCTACGGTATC
>NW_005187451.1:2719690-2721742 GCF_000239375.1 Pundamilia nyererei
GGGAATCCTTCACTGAGCTCTGAGCTGAGCAAAGATGATAAATTTGCTTATCTTTTTGCAGAATATAGCAATGGCATTATGTTATATTAAACTGTGACTTTCACGGGTTAACCTGGGTGTGTTTCCTAAACCAGCAGCAGATGCTGAACAGCTGACTATTCTGTGAAAATAGTTAATCTGCAGATGAAAAATCTGAAACACAGAAAGTGGAACATGTAAACTGATCAACTCAAAGTAAAACACAGTTAACCTTAAATACCAGTGATACTCTGTTTACTCTGATTCACAACCGGAGGGCCTTTAAACAAATGAACAGTCGTGCACTACTTCCCCAGCTGCAGCCTCAATTCATCCATTATCTACCAGAAGTGCTGTCGAGTCTAAACGAGTGTGTGGTCTCAGCTTGTGAATTGGAGATTATTCATGTAAACTTCAGGAGTTGGATCAGACCTCACAGGTTCTCTGGTTATATAAACCCCCTGCACTAAAATCTGTTTGTTCTCGTTTTCGTGCCCCACTCTGCCTTTTTCAATTCATTAACCTCTCATTAGTACACGAGGATCTGCCTCCCAAACCGTAACTTATTCCTTCGGCAATTATCTACTAGAAATGCTGTAAAGTCTAAATAAGGCTACGGTATCAGCTTGCAAACAGAGGACTCTGCTTTCGCATGGATCATACAGAAATGATTCGGACCATGCAGCTCTGCTCTCCCAGTTTGTAGCTGTCCACATCTCTGCAGCGATCTCGTTTGCAGCCCGTGGTCTTATATAATGTTTATATAATTGTTATAGGATGTTAGTTAAAGAAGATGAGTCTCATTCTTCCAATCATCACTCATAAAACACATCACCTAATGCGGTGCTGAATAATTCATTCATATAAAAGGAGTGGCATTTGACAACTTACGAGTGATTTTGAAGTCTCATGAATTAAACATCGTGGCTCTTGCTTGTCTGTGGATGCAAATGGCAACATAGGTGGTGATGTTAATGCCAGTGATGCATCTCTGAATGACAGCCTGAGTAAAACGAAGAAAGGGCCTTGATGAGGGCTAAGTGAGGATAACAGGGGAATACTGATGGAGGATTGCTTTGTATTGCTCATTTTTGGGGTTATTAATTCAAAAGCTGAATGTAAGTAGAAGCTCTCTTAGACAAAATCTACATGGCAAAGACGTCTCTTCACATGTTGTAGTAAATGATTTCCATAGCCTGTTCTGTTCCTCGGTGATGTTGTAGTTATGGAGGTTAATGAATCATACTGTGAGTATTTATTATGCATAGAGCCATGGAAACGGGCTCTCGTGAGGTCTGCTCTCTGCAGTGTCTCAGACCTCAATGACTTCAGCTCTTAACCACGGATCTACTTTTGAGCCACAGCAGAAAATATACCAGCTGTACAATTTGCCCAAAGGTGCATGCACTCCAGGCTCATGCCAGTGTTGTACTTTTTGCAATTATGTGAGGGTGCACTTGCATCCGGGTCATGCAGATTGTGTCATTAGTGGGTAAACAATTTTGTTTGGAAGTCCACGTGCCTGCAGCCTACAAGCAGTCACTACAGTAGAGTCCCAGACTGTGCAGCACATTCTGGGTGTGTCCTCCAAGGAACAGACTATGAAATAATGTAATAAGAACAAGACTGAGTGCATTGCAAATGGTGACTATAATCCTGGACTCAGGATACAAATCAGATCTCAGGTCTTACTCAGATCACATTATTCTTGAGAAGTGTGATGTAATCGCCATATTGTTGTGTACAGTTTGAGGAATATATTCCAAATATACCCTTATACTCTCACCCCCAACTAGTCACAAGAGATGGCGGCGGCTCCCTAAACTTGGTTCTTTCAGAGGTTTCTACCTGTTAAAAAAGAGTTTTTCCCTCCCACTGTCACCAAGTGCTCACTCGGTTCTCTTTATTTTACAGTCTTTATCTTAAATATAAAGCACCTTTAGGTGATTGCCGCTTAGATCTATATAAATACAAATTAATTCAGTTGAGTATATATTATACTGCAGCAAGCAGGGGTGAGTTTAAAAGGCGGGC
>NW_005187451.1:2722587-2724101 GCF_000239375.1 Pundamilia nyererei
ATATATATATATAAAATAAAATAAAATAAAATCCCCTGCTCGCACTCAACAATCCTTCTCCTATCACACTTGGGGCTTGGTACCCAATCTCGGGTGGGGGTGATGATATCCCCCCCTGACCTGGCGTCCTGGCTCCCCCTTGCTGTAGCATACACACATACACATAGAATAGAACTCAAATTTATTGTCATTGCACGTGTCACAAGTACAAGGCAACGACATGCAGTTTGCATCCATCTAGAAGTGCTTTAGCCATGATATAGATATATTACAAAAATATATATTAGCAATAATATAGATATGTAAGTATATTACAGAAATGGGTCTGTTATGGGTATGTTACAATGTACACGGTATGAAGGTATGTTATGAATATGCTATAACTATAAGTATGTACAGGCTATGAACCGGATATAATTATGAAAACTATACAGAAATATGAACTATAAATATGAAATCTAATGGATTCTAATTGTTGTTACGCTTTACAGGTGAGACAGATAGTGTCACGACTGGGGCAGCAGCCGTGTGATGTGTGGAAAAGGACTCGAATGCAGCACTACTTGAAATGCAGGGTGATTATTATAGAAGACAGAACACAAAGTGGGGATGACAAAACAGAGCTAAGGATAAACTAAACTATAAAAGGCAAACCTGAAACACGAGAGGAGGACTGCAGGGAGAGCACACGGTGGAGTCACCGAGAGGTTCACGGAGCAATGCAGAGTACGCAATAACACAGGGTGACACAGAGGATGAATACAGACGACGCGACAAACAACACAGGCAGACACACACTATAAATCCACAGAGGGACACTGGGAAATCACACACAGGTGGGAGACACAGCTGGACCTGATTAGCCTGACGAGACACTAACACCAGGGACCAACAGAGGGAGCACCAACCCAGAAACCCAGCATTCAAACCCCCAAAACACAAATAATAATAACAATAAACTCAAAACACTGGGTCAACGACCCAGGACCATGACAGACAGAGCACTGCCATGAAACTAATAAAACTCAATTCATAATTCTTGACTTCATTGCATGATGTTTTACATTTCTTTGTGGACATATGCTCATTTGGACCACTTGGTGGCAGCACTGCATGCAGGAACACCATCATATAAACGTCCAGTCTCTCTTTTTTACCACTTGGTGCACTCTGCTGTGAAGAAGTGGAAATAATCTGTTTGTAAATCCTATGATGAATAATTATTTTACTCCAAACACCTCCATAAATGATCTCACTCCGGTCCACATCGCATCAGATAAGACCCTCATGCTGCTTTAAACTTTTCAGTTCATTACAGATACCGTGTTGCCCAATCAAACCACCAGCTCTTCCCGTAGCTTCTCTGTGCACTCACACAGGTTGTAGAACAGAGTTTAGTGCAGATGAAGTGGTGAAAAGCTGAGGCAGAAAAATAAAAATACACTGAAAATAAAAGCAGCAAAATGAGTCAAAATTAACAGACAAGTTAGTTGTTGCAGCTGCTGTTGCTGCAC
>NW_005187451.1:2726494-2728571 GCF_000239375.1 Pundamilia nyererei
GGCTCCAGCAGATCCCGGGAACAACATCGGAGATCTCTGTCCAGAAGAGCGCAGTCCTGGGAACAGCTAAGATACTGCAGGACCCTCAAGCTCCCAGGCCTCTGGTAGAGGACCCGAGCTGGAAGGATTGACCGCCCACAGGGGCGAGAGAGGATTTTTATTTTTTATAATTAAATTAATGAACTCCTTAAACACTGTACTAAGAAACTGAACAAATTGGAAAACTTTAAGGCCACGTTGGCCAGAAAAAGCATCACTGAGGCTTGCCTGTGGACACCTCTCTGTTGAGGAGGATGACTCTAAAAAAAGTCTCAACATGGGTGATAAGTAAATGCAGCTTTTAAGGCAGCTGTTCCAAATAGCTTCCATCCTGGAAAGCCGCTGGCTACTGTCAGCCCTGCCTGAAGTCAGCCTGTAACCTTTGTGCTCCGGAGCAGTCTGTCACAGCGTAGCTCGTGTTCCCTCACATACTGGTCTATTAGATGTTCATGCAGTTCTGGATGTTGCTTCGGCTGAACAATCGTGCATCTTTATTGCCTACTGTAATTTTACGCTGTTAGGTTATTTTGTGGCAGTGTTGTAAGAATACCAAATCCAAACAGTTGAGGGCAGACCCTGCTGTACATGAAGATTTCTCTACAGATGTCTCAGTGTTCACTTTGCAACACAGAGCTGCTGAGCTGCTGGGGCTCAAGCGCAGTTGTCTTTAGGGAATAGATGTTTGTTTTTTCTCACCTTTATAAGATACTGACAACCAGTATGTTACCGTTGTATATAGTGCATTATCTTACTTTTTTTCATTGGTTGTACTTATTTGTATTTTTGTATTTCCTTCTGATATCTGTACCTGAGCTTAGGTAATGCAAACATTTCCCCGTCGTGGGATCAATAAAGTCTTATCTTATCTTAACTTATGTCCCAAAACACTATTTTACACAGCATGCATCAAAAGAATAGTATTGAGCTCTCAGAGGAAATATGAAAACTCATACATTTTTAATAAAATGTTTATTTAACAAACAAACAAAGTAAAAGATAGAAAAGATAAAATAATAATCTACT
Source organism: Pundamilia nyererei (assembly GCF_000239375.1). Lineage (NCBI taxonomy): Eukaryota > Metazoa > Chordata > Actinopteri > Cichliformes > Cichlidae > Pundamilia > Pundamilia nyererei. The sequence goes on from NW_005187451.1 coordinate 2,727,557, forward strand.
GATATCAGTTTCAATCAAACCAATCAAAAAGTGGAAAGAACATATATTTATTCACACGGACAAAATTCGGTCTTCTAAAGTCATTGTGGTTACAGTCGTTTCTACAATGGCAATGATGAGTAACGACTGCCAACGTAAACTGAGAGCAAAGACATGATACAGAAATAGCCCTCGTTTCTTTTTCACTCACTGTGTATTTACACGCCTCTCTGCATTTAATCATTAGTGATTATTAATCTCTGCCTCTCTTTCACACTGCGTCTTTGTCCTGTCTTCCTCTCCTAACCCCGATATTTGCCCCTCCCAGAGCCTGTTTTTGCTAAAGGGTTCTTCCTGTTAAAAGGGAGTTTTTCCTTCCCACTGTCACCAATTGTTTTCTTGGGTTTTCTTTGTATTATTGTAGTGTCTCTACTTTAGAATACAAACCATCTTGAGATGACTGTGATTTGGTGCTATATGGACAAATACGTCACCTGTGCTGTACAGCATCATCATTCCTTGCTGTGTGTTGCAAAGTGTCATTAAAAACAGTGGATGGAGGCACAAAGACAAAGCCACATCAGAACAGACACCACATTTCTCTGCATGCAAAATACAAATGATCATCGAAATACTGAAATATTTCAGATTTAATATTGACCAGTTATTGATTATATTTATAATGGTTGTTACGTCCCCACTTAAAAGCTAGGCGATGAGGGTGGGGGACAGTAACAGTTTTCATTTTTTTCATTGACAAAAATCATTTTTTATCATCAACCCAAACCTGTTTCATTGTGCACATATGTGCACATTTCATGCTTGAATAAAATAGTTTCGTGACTTACATTTGGTCTGCAACCAGAGGTACTGTATCTGAAATGGCCAGTGCAATGTCTTTCAGAACAACAGATTTGTCTGCAATATGCAGCGTGGATTTCAGGCTTGCCCAGAAAGTCTGCTGCTTCCTGTCATCTTTTGGCCACTCAAGGTATGTCTGCTGCCTCAGCAAACTTCTGAGTCTCAAATACTTCTT
>NW_005187451.1:2729003-2735060 GCF_000239375.1 Pundamilia nyererei
GACAGCTTACTGGGTTTGTACTCTGACAATGGCAGACCTGCAAATGACAGTGGTGTGTTACATGTATAATCTAAGGGCCAGTCCATTAACAAGGACTTGTTGAAAGCAGTGATGAACCAATAGGAGTCACACGAGCAGACAAACGGATTGCCTCCAACTTTGAGTTTCTGAAGCCTGGGAAGCCCTGCCAAGACCTCTCTCGATATAGATGTGATAGCATTCTGGTCTATGTGAAGACTTAGCAGAGCTGGGACACTAAGATCTACCGGGATAACCTGGATGCTGTTGGAGCTAAGTGTAAGATGTGTCAGCTTGGAAAAGCGAGTCAGATCCTTTTGCATTATAGACGTTATTCCTGTCTTTGACAAGTCAATCTTCTCAAAGTCTGATGACAGATATGCAAAGACACTGTTGCCCAGGTTGTTGTTTCCAAGGCTAAGCTCAGTCAGCTGAGCAGGCCAATAGCAGTCCCCATCCAAGTGGATGGAGTTGAAGCTGAGATCCAGAGACTCTAGTGAGTTCATCTGATGTGTCTTCTGAGAGATAAAGGAAAGACTGCTGAAGCGGTTCCTGCTTAAAGACAGCTTCCGCAGTTTGGGAAAAACAGAGCTGTTTGAACACGGAGTCCACCAGAAGCCCGACTCTGTCAGCAGGTTATCTGATAGATCAAGAATCTCCAGTGATGGCAGGGCAGTCATGACTCCGCAGGGTAAAATATTCATTCCAGTCCCAGAGAACTTTAAATAGGTCAGTCTGGAGAAGGCCTCAAAGCTCATGTTTATCGTGGGATATCTGTATTGATAATGATTCACACCATTAAAGATAACTGAGGAAAGACTGATTGTGTGATTAATGGGTGGTAAATTAAAGCCATCTGGTGTATCCTCATTGTAAGTGATGTTGACAAATGAGAGCTCGTGGAGAGGGGAAAGCCACACGTTCTTTATGAACACCACCATAAACGTGCTGTTTATCCAGGTGTTTTCTAAGGTGAGATTCTGTATAAAAGGCATTGTTCTCAGGTTCTTAAAGGGGTTGTCGCTCACATTGCAGCTGTCTGGAAATAGAGAGATGAATCGCAACATTTTTACTTGTGTCACATTCAAGTCCACAAGGAGGTTCTCAAACATCCCAAAGGTTCCACAAAAAGATGCAAATAGGGACAGTTTTTTGAGAGACTTGATTTTTGCAAGAGAACCAGATTCATACTTTTGCCAGTGAGTTCCTGCTCCCAAAGCCAGATGCTGAACAGAAGCATTCATCAGGGCATCAAAGTCACCGTAGCTCACTGACAGAGCAGCTGTACTACCCAGAGACAGGAAGTCTAGCTTTGTGAAGTTCTGAAAGGATGCCGGTAATTCATAGCTGGTATACAGGTTGTTGGCCAGATCAAGAATTTTCAGCTGTTTCAAGGAAATGTCAGGGATGAACGCTAAGTCATTGTTAGATATGTTGAGAATTTTGAGTGCTGGTGTGTGGGTGAACACTGTGGCTGAAATCTCCCGAAGTCCACAGTGAGCTGCTTTCAAAAAACAAAGCTGGGATAGTCCAGAAAACTCAGTTCCTTCCAGCGTTTGGATGACGTTGTAGGAGATGTCCAAATACTGTGTTTCGTTGGAAAGACTTGATGGAACACTGGTGATGTTTTGATGTGAGAGGTCTTTGACACCTCGCATTGATGTGACGCATAGTTTGAATCCTTCGTTATTTTCCTTAATAGCTGTGCAGTCCGGTCTCATTAGGGACACGATGACTACGGTCCCAATCAAAACAGCCACAGACGTGCTGAAAACACCAACATAAGAGAAGTCATTCAAAGACACGACCATTTACTGTGCAGGAATATCTTAGCACAACTATGTTTCCAAAAAATAGCACCGCCTGAAATGTAAATAAAAGTAGAATGCACACCATTTAAAGTTCACAGTAAAGTATACGGACATAATAAAATATTTTGAATATGATTCCAGCATCAAACAGAGAATTTGACTGATCTGAAAATCATTGCATTCAGTTTCAAAGCTGTACAATAAAATAGAAAAATAGATGTACCAGAGATGAACATGTACGTTACCTTTGTGGAGACATAGCTTCAGCTTCGACTATGACAAGTTCAGGTCTGAGCTGTGAGTACTTTTATCCTGCTCTTAAAAGAAACTGTTCCTCTTTTTCCTCTTTTAAATTCCTCTTTCTCTCTGGTTCCTTTCCGTGACTTTCCACTGAGAAAGCAAATGTTATGTCTAAAGCTTACGCAACTGACAGGAGAAAAAAGTATTTCCTCAGAGGGTCTTTCCAATACTATGCAAAAGTCTCAAGTATAATTTCATTTCCTCATATTTTGCTAGGAAAATGAAAAATGGGTGCAACAGTTTATTACAACATGTCCAACCATATATGGAAGCACAGTTTAAAAGGCAAAAACGGACTTTTTACAATTCTTATGAACATGACATTATTTGATATATTTAAAGTCATATTTGATATGACTCCCTTTATTCTTCAATACAGCCTGAAATATTTTTGTAATTTCTTTGAGAACAGTTCTCCAGCCTTCTGAAAGGACACGTCTAAGCTCTTCTTTAGATGCTGGATGCATTTTGTTCCACGTCCTACACCGCTTAAATACTTTTGAGCTCTGGACTCTGGGAAGAGTCCTTGATTAGTTCCACTGTGTGGTTTCCTATACAGCTTTGATTCCCATCATTGTTGAAAGAAGAAGCTGTTGCCAACCAATGGTTTATAGACAGTATTGTGTAGTCGGTCAAAATCTGACTTCTCTGCATCTACAATTCCTCACATTTTGACAAAATACCCAACACTGCTGGCTGAAAAGCACTGTGCTGTACAAACAGCCATAGACAGCTATAGACTACCTCCGTACATACATTACAGTCTAAGGAGCTTGGAGAGAAAGTGACTGGACTTCTTTAAGATGTTTTAACTCTTCACTTCTTCCGTTTATTTTTCTATTTCTTGTGGATACAGTTTTTAAATGCTGCAGATATTTTTTAAAGCCCTCCACTTCTTCTTTAGACGTTTACTTGTCCTGTTTCCCCAGTTTATTAACAGCACACTGCACACCACGCCGAGATCTACCAAGTTTTTGGCCAACAGCACTTTGAGAATCACCTTGTTGGTGCAAAAATGCTATTTTATACTCGTCAGTCTTCAGCAACAGACTGCTTTCCTTTATGATAAAGCAGATAGTTGCAGTGGGTCAGGTGACCCTGGATCCTCCCTCAGCTACGCGACGATAGACCGAGGTACTTGGGGCCGTTTGATGCTCTGAGTGTTTCTTTTTCACTCACCATATGTTTAAACCACTCTGCAATGAATCATTACCTGTAATTTTCTGGCCTTCTTCTACGAGTATGCAGAGTGAAACAGGAGGTTGATCAGCAGTGATACTGGCACTGTACCAGTCAGCTGTGGTGACTTCTTAGCCTATCCTTTGCTCATGAGCTCAGCTGGGCTCCCGCCCTTGGCCCACGCACCTGCCGTGAATCTACCTGTTTACCTGGACTTCTGGGCTATTTAAGCTGAGGGCTCAGCTTAAATAGCAGCTGACGAGTTACTCGAGTTACTCTGTCAGTACAGCTCCAACCCTGTTTCTCGTGTGATTTCTCTGTTTATGCTAAACGCAGTTCTCCTGTGCATAGATTCTCGGACTCGTCCATAATCCTGATCTGTTTCCCTGCGTGGCATGGAGTGGAGTGGAGTGAGAGTGAGTGTGCTGGAAACAAATACAAAAGGAGCGAACGAGCGCAGCATGTTTTGGACTTTCTCCCCTTTTCCCTTGGACCATTGAATATCACTGCCCTGTACACTTTATATACTTTCACGTGGTGTTTTGTAAAAAAACTTGTGATTGCTATTCTAGTTCAGCTGGTCTGCGCCTGAGTCTGTTTTCGCCTGCGTGACACAAACAGGTTAGCCACTCAAAGCTTCACCGTATAATCACATATACTTACATTGTCCACTGTGGACATATGATTAAGTGTTTAACATGAGATCTTTGTGAATTAAGATGTGCTGCTCTCATGGAGACACAACACAGGAAGTCTGCTCAGGTGTGTCAAACACAGCAGTATCAACAACATCAGGGACAGTGTTACGGCTCACACTGCAGGGACGCTGTGTTTTCACCTCTCTCTCTGTTCACACACACACACAGATAAAGGCTACGTCCACACTAATGCGTTTTCGTTTAAAAACACTTCGTTTTCACTCCGTTTTGGCCTCCTGTCCACACTGAGACGTTTTGCAACTTTGTACTTTTGTTTTACTCGCAGCAACGGCTCCACCTCATTGTTAGTCCATTTAAAAACTCGGTGCTTTTCCTCGACATTTTGATGGAAAGTAAATAAACAGCAGACAGAAATGAGGCAGGCTGAATCTTCTTGCGTTTCACGCATGCGCAGGACTGGAACGTCAGCGTTTTCGGCTGTTTCATTTTTTTCTTTTTTTTCCGCCTGTCCCGTTTGGATCTTTTGTCATCAGAATTATTGTCTAAAGTCAAAGAAAGATGCCCAACAGATTTATTTTACCAAGTGGACCATCCCGGCCTGGCCGTCCATTTGATTGGCCTTTGTTTTTATTGTTTATTTTATTTTATTTTATTTTCAGTTGTTACATACGGGACAGATATGACTGGGAAAAGGGAGAAAGAAAGAGAGGGAGGGAAAGAAAAACAGCGGGGAAGAGGAACGGTGAGAAAGGGCACAAAACAAAAAATGGTAAATGGCCTGTATTTATACAGCGCTTTACTAGTCCCTAAGGACCCCAAAGCGCTTTTAAACTACATCCAGTCATCCACACATTCACACACTGGTGATGGCAGCTACATTGTAGCCACAGCCACCCTGGGGCGCACTGACAGAGGCGAGGCTGCCGGACACTGGCGCCACCGGGCCCTCTGACCACCACCAGTAGGCAACGGGTGAAGTGTCTTGCTTAAGGACACAACGACTGAGACTGTCGGAGCCGGGGCTCGAACCGGCAACCTTCCGATTACAAGACGAACTGCCAACTCTTGAGCCACGATCGCCCCAAAGACATTCCTTTGTCGCTGACTCCCTCCCCAGCTTGTTGGTGGGGGAGGTTATAGTGTTTTATCACAGGGACATCTGTGTGAGGGTTCTGTTTTCTTGGTTAGTAACCTTCCTGCTTTTATGACTCTTTTGTGGGCAGGAAGTCAAACACAAACACACACACACTCTCGCACATACACACACACACATACACACATAGTGCCTTATCTTTTGTGACCATAGGGGGGGTTTACAATGGGAGGTGCTTGTGTGTACTGTAACTGTTTTCAATGAAAGGCGGCAAGCGGAGGCCTGAGTCGAGGTCGTCTGTGGTTGGATTCAGAGTGCTTTCCTGAGACACCGAGCGGGCTTCACTTGCTAGCAAGTAAAAACCAGTTAAAGATGTTCGTCTTGTTTCTTTGCTTGTTGTTAACGGGAATAAGTCTCTAAACCAGCGGAGCCTGTGGAAGCGCAGACCCAACACTGGGATTTATAATTAAATGAAAGGTTTTTAAGCATATTTGAGACCAGAAGTTTAGGTCTAAGTTAACTGATAAATCCGCTTCACATTTTGCAATAGGAAGTGATATTGATTCATCTGTTTTAGAAAGCATTCTGTATATTTTGGAAAGTAATCTGGGGGTTTTAAGAGTAATTGAACCACACTTGGTGGTGTTTGTAGTTCAACTTGACCCGGTTTAAATTTCTTTTTTTACTATGGATTTAATTTGTTGATATTCTAAAAATCTTTTCTCATTGATCCCATATTGTGTAACTAGTCTGTCAAAATGAAATCAATTCTGTTCCTTCTAGTATATGTTTTAAATATTTGATTCCTTTACCACCAGTGTTGGGTAAGTTACTTTAAATTAGTAACTTAGTTACATTACTAGTTACTTCTAGCCATCCTGAGATAAACTGAAGCCTGTTGGCTAAGAAGTAGTGCTGAAAGTTAGGCAGTTCTAGTCCTCCTTTATCCTTGGTCTTTTGTAGTGTTTTTAAGCTTATACGTGGGGGTTTATTTTTT
>NW_005187451.1:2735841-2745477 GCF_000239375.1 Pundamilia nyererei
CTCCCCCAAACACTCAGTGTGTTCTTGGGTAATCATAGCACGGTGTGGGAGTTTCCAATGTCACTTCCTTAAATTAGGATAAATGTGGTGGCGAGCGACACATGTTAAAATCCACAGCTCACCATTAGTTGTTTCACTTTAGTTTACTTTGCAGTCGCTACTTAATACAGTTTAATTATTAAATGTGTTTTTGCACCTTACAGTGTTTACATGGTGCACACACACATTAGCACTTTTGTGTTGTATTGGTTCAGCTTTCTTTGTTTGAGTTACCTCGGGCTTCGGCTTCTCCTTCCTGGTTGGAAAACGTGTGGTTTTGGCCTGAAGTGCTGCTGACAGCCTCTTTGGACTGAACCACGCGCTTCGCTGCCTCAGGGGTGTTTGGTTATATCGCAGCCATTTTTTTCCTCCTTGTGTGTCATTTGGTTTTGCTAAGCCAGTATTTAAGTTCCCTCATGTGTCGCAGGTCAGTCTGCCTCATGTTTGTTTGAGGTTTTCTTAGTTGTTATCTTGAGTTTAGTTTATTGAGTCGACGTCTTTTATTGGTCTACCAGTTTAAGTTTTTGGCTTCGTTTATAATCTTTCATATTTTTGTATTAAACGCCTGTGTACTCTGTACTGTTCGGATCCTGACAATTAAGGAGTAATTTTGTCCATAATTATTAGACACAACGACACATTTTGCATTTACGCGAGCAGTATTTTAGTCCTGCGTATCACCTCCACATATCAAATGTCTCGAGGCAATGACTGTTTTGAATTGACTCTATAAAAATAAACTGAGCCAAATCCTTAATTTGTCCTATGAAGTGGTTTGTAGCCAAATGCATGCAGACTCGTGCTGTTCCCATCAACCTCACCTGTATTTTGTGTTTTCTGCATTATCAAATGTTCTCAAACCACCAAAAAAGTTGATGATTGTATTAGTGGTATGGACATTTCAAAGATTTCTATTTTTATGATTGTTGTCTGTGAAGGTTCTCAGTCATCCAGGTCATCGTAGTCAAAGGAGCTTGCAAAGAAAAGCGTCTTTAAGTTGCGTGAAGACGTTTCACCTCTCATCCGAGAAGCTTCTTCAGTTCTAGGCTCAAATGGTGGAGAGTCCCAGATTCAAGCCTAGTGGGAGTTTCCCCCCACAGACATTTTTATGATTGTTATGATTTTTTTAGTCCAGATTTGTCTAGTTGGAGAAGAGGAAAATCTCTTCTTCAGTAATGTTGTTTACACTGACGCACCGTGGTTGGGTTTAGTTTTCCTCTTATGGCGGTCTCACCTCACGGTCACATAGAAACTCTGCTGTTTGTAGTTTGTGGCTGAGAGCTTAATTGTTCAGGCCCAGCTTCCCACTGACAGTCTTTACAGTGACAGTGAATACATCCGGTTGGTCTACAGAAAGAACTGTGTGGGCCAATGAAGCTGCTGCGCAGTTTAAAGCTGAAACCTGATGCAAGCTGTTGTGTTTTTGCAGCGACCTGCAGAGGTTTGGTGTTAAACTGTCTCTGTTCATTGGATGGCTGAAACAAATATATTGTATATATAAATATATATATTCTTCTCTACAGTGACAGAAGTGGAATTGTCAGAAACACTGCATAATAACACAGCTAAAAATGATACTTTTCTTAGCCTTGCAACCTTACAAAAAATTACCTAGAAACTTACGACCAGCACATTAATGGTAACTGTACACTTTTAAAACACTTCTTCTCTAATTCCAAGAAAATGAAAGTAGAGAAAAGGGAAATGAAGAATAAAGTTTAACAGGGTAAGAATGTCCTTAAAAGAATGAATGAATCTGATTCTTGTAACTGGGTCATGCTTTACCACTTACTCTGTTCATTGCAGGGCTCTAGACTAACTTTTTGCTACGGTTGCACTGGTGCACCAGCATAAAATTTTAGTTTTGTGAGCTTTAACCTGAGATTCTGCCGTTTCTGGCCAAATACATTTATATTTAAAAGTCAGGATTTAATGAATCGATATGGCTTCATTCAAGCTCCTCACCTCTCTATCTGCCTGCACTTTCAACTGGACCACGGCCAATCAGAGACCATCTTTGATTGGTTTAGACCACAATAGGGGCATAATGTGTGTCTGCTGTTGACCACACGGAGACTTTCAGAGTTTCGTAGTTCTTTCTTTTTTTTTTTTTTTACTACACTCGAACATTTGGTCGCACCATTGAAAAAATTGGTGGCATTTGTGACCAAGTTGGTCGCACTCTAGAGCCCTGCTATGTGATGAGTCCACACACTTTCAGTTGTCTGGCAAAACTAACACAAATCAGCAAAACAAATTTCTCTTTATTAAAACACAATGAAGACAGAATCAGAATATGAGGAGAGTGATGTTTATTATCCTTTACTACTGTCACGGTGTGCTGGGCGGTCGTGGCGGCGTGCTGTGCTGTGTTAACATCTAAATGATTTACATCTATGTCCAAGTTTAAAAAAGACCATGACAACACGAAGAAATCTGAGCATTTTGATCATGAAAGCTGTGACAAAGGTGATTTCTGTTGTAGAAAGAGCCACGGGTGTGTTCAGCTGTGAGATCTGCTGTGAACAATGGACCATGACCCTCCCACCAGTCCACACATGTGGAACAGAATGAATCACACCTCAGTGCATCCTGTCACTTTGTACACCACAACATTTATTTGTCCTTTTATATTTACATGCATACCTATATCTCTATATTACGGAGCCCCGCAGGGGACATGGGAGAAAAAAAATTAGGGAGAAAAAAAAATTAAGACGGACTTTTGCGAGATCTCGCAAAAGTTTTAGCCGCATTCTTCGGAGGCCGCCAGCTCGAAGCCGACCGGGAGGTCGAGGCATGATGTGCCGGGAAAGCGGTGTTCCTCCCGGCTGTAGTAGGTCTCGACCTCCCGTTAGCTTCAAGCTAGTGGGTGTCAGATCTCCAAAAACGTCGGTGCACTTTTGCAAATATGTGATGTCTTGTAAACCGAGCAGGTATCTGACGTTTACACAACTACATCCACGCCTCAAAATATCTTAAAAGTGTATTTTGTGACCCAGAAAGAGTAATATTACAACTAAGTAGCTGCCGCCATTGTTGGAGTTTTGCGAGATCCCGAGTTTGTTTTGCGAGATCTCGCAAAAGTCTGTCTTAATTTTTTTTTCTCCCTAATTTTTTTTCTCCCATGTCCCCTGCGGGGCTCCGTACTATATTTATCTATCAATAAATCTGTTTCTACTCTCATTTTATGTGAGCGCTTGATGTTCGTTGTATATTTCCTGCTATGACAACTAAATTTCCCTCTGGGATTAATGAGGTTTCTTCTTCTTTATATTGTTTATTGGCGGTTGGCAAACAGCAAAATGGTGCATTAGCGCCACCAACTGATGTGGGGTGTCGATTCTGGTATCTGCCAAAGGGGGCTACTTTGATGAGTCAAAAGCTTAGAAGATATTTTGGTCCATAAGTTGATTTCATGATTTCTTTTTTTTTTTTTGCGTGTTTGTACCATGCTTTCATTTCAGAGGGCAATGAGACATTAAACTGCATAATTTTCTGCTTAATTTTCAATAAAAAAAACTTCTAAAACTTTTGCAGTTAAATTAAATGCTATCAGACAGATACAAATATTTGATGAAACTTTGCGAGCCTGGTTCGACTGATCCTGATTATTTATAAGGTCGAACATCTAACCTACCAACGGTGCCGCGTAGTGGACGGCGGTCTGCACGGAGACGGGTTTTCGGTGAACTTCGGCTTAAATTGTCCACAATCGAAAGATGCCGAGCTCGAGCGAAACTGTCCGGAACATCCGGCTGTAGCTTCTCAACATAAACAGCAATGGCGGAGGCAGCAGCAGCGTCAACGGCGGCTTCAGCAGTAACAGGCGGTTGGACAAAACACGTAACCTGCAGGTAGGACAAGACAATAGAACTAGCACATTCAGACGGCGATCGCACACCGTGCCGTTTGACGCCAGAATAACGCTGCCAGGGCAGCTTATGAGTGATTGACGGGAATGTCTTTCAAGGGTCCGCTCAGCTGTTCGCGGAGCTAGCTGTAATGTTGTCATGTTCGCTGTGTTGTGGTCACACAGCAGCCTGCTGTGCTAGTTTAGCCGCCGTCCTGCTAGCTACGCTTTCGACAATCGGATCGGCAACGCTGAACTGTAAAGCTAGTGTCACACAGCAGCCCCTCGACGAAAGCTCTGAAGCTAGTCTCAGCTAGCAGTTCTCACTAGTTTCACATTAAAACCAACAAACTAATCTGCGTTTAAACCTGCGGCTTTAACTAGTTGTTGCCTTTCGGTGTCACATCATCTGCTAGGTTCACATCCGGACCAAGCTAGCGCCGCGGTCCCTTAAACATGACCGCGATGGCGTTATGAGTATGAAAGTACAAGATGACATCGACACGCATTTGATTCGCCTGCATCCAAGTGACGGGCTGGCTGCTTTTTAACGCTGACATTGGGCTCTAAAAGGAAACACGCTGTTTCATGTGTTAAGTAAACTTTGAATTCCTTTTGTATTTCCAGATATTTCATGCACGGCCTGTGCAAAGAAGGGGAGAACTGTCGTTATTCCCATGACCTGACCAGCAGCAAACCTGCCAGCATGATTTGCAAATTCTTTCAGAAGGGAAACTGCGCGTTTGGGGACCGTTGCAGGTAAAGACTGAACTGACACCAGAGCAGGAATGTGCACCTGAGCGAAACCGAGCTTGCATGTTGGTGCTGCGACGCAGCGGCCCTGCAACGTGTTTTCAGCTGAGAGCTGAGCTGCTTTCTAAAAGTGGCAGCATAGCGGGTTTGCTAGCAGGGCTTCTCAGAAGTGTCCCCCTCAAGTAGATGTGACACCCGAGACTGCGCCTTAATGTCAACATGTTGTTGGTCTGTGTGTGTGGCAGCTTTATGTGGGTCAGAATCACACACGAGGACCTGCTGTTTTACTGCATGAACTCTTGTATTTAAAATGACTGCCTGGGTCGTGCTGTGTATTTTACACGGTGGGACTCTGCCTGCAGAGGCCCAGATTAGTAGGATGACAGTTTCAGAACATGCATGGACAAATCTAATTAAAATCTGACAGAGTATGACTTGTTTGGAGTTTATCTTGTAGAAGGACTTGTGGCGGTTCTGTTTTAATTTAAATGTTAGTGAATATTTTTTTATTTATACATAAGTACGTACAAGCATTCGATTATTTATATTGACCATTGAAGATGGTGAATTTTCCAATTCCCAGCGTTCTGATTGCTTTAGATTGAATAAGTTATTATTTATTGTTACTGCTGCAGAAAGAATGACAGAGGTGAGCAGCTAAATAGAAACAAAATGTACAACAATATGTTTCCAGGCACTTTCCTTCTGTTCTTCTCAGTTTTAATGAAAATACAGTTGTACAGATCAAAACCTTTGTTAACAAGATGAAGATTGTTTCAGCCCTGCTTTGTTTTAGTACACAGCATGTTCGTATTATATTAATAAACAACAACATGTATACATACTAACGAGGCTCAAACATGCAGAGGTGTTTTTGAAAAGTGGATTAGGCTCCCAGCCGCCTCGTAGAGCCAGTGTCTGCTCCGGTTAGATCCTCTGAGCTGGTGAGTCAGTGTGAGGACCCCAGCAGCAGCAGCAGGGACACAGCGGTTTCACACATACTCGCATCTTTCTTTAATAGCATTTTTGCCTTCATGAAATCCTCAGGTTGCTATGTAGTACTGAGTTACTGTTGTGTGTGTTGTTGTTGTTGTTAAGTCACATTCATCCATACCTGTGATTGAGCTGCACCATGGAGGTGCTCTCGTTATTTTGGAGGCTCCACAGGCCTTCGCACCCTGCATTGAGAGTCCAGAGAAAGACTCTCGCTGTGGGGGTTTATTAAGGTTGAATTCCCTGGGCTCTATCTATTGTGATGCACTCTGTTTTGTTCTTTCACTGTGTCTGTCTCTCTGCTGCTTTCTCTTCTGCGGCCCCCAGGGCCAGACAGGGTGCACTGCAGCCTGCATGGCAATTGCATAATGCTCCATCTCTGTGTCTCTGTTTCTCTCTGTTGCTGGGTTCCCCAGGTTCACTGTGCTGCAGCTCCCTCCTCTCATTTCTTTATGCATTGCCTCAGCACAGCGCCCTCCCCTCCCCACTTATTCAACACTCCACAGTCTAGGAATAGTCTGGTTGTGCTCTGAGCTAGTCTAACAGAAAGGAGAAAAAACCATCAAGGGGAGAAAAAGATGCATAAAGTAACAAAAGCAGCAAATGTGCTGGTAATTAAGATTTACTCAGTAAATGACTAAAGAAAGCACCAGAAAAGCACGATGATGCCATGTTGAGCTCACATTGAGTCACGGTGCACGATTTGTACCTGATGCATGCAGTTGTTCAGAGATAGCACAGGTAGGACTGAGTTTATGCAATTCTGAACACGGGTAAAAGGAGAGCCACAGGGACATTTTAACGCCAACAAATTATGGAACGGAAAGTGTGTGTGAGGCTTACAAATAGCCTTACCTGAAATTTGGCTGCTTTCGTTCAAAGTCATGTTTACCATGTGATCTCTGTCCCAGTTATAATGAAGCAATAATGTAATGAAGAGTTTTAGATCTCGCTGTAGAAGTCTCTCTCTGCTGCTCTTGCAAAGGCTAGATGATGTTACAGGGAGGCAAATCTTTGGGCGCACAGTAGAGTATACCTACTGTCTCACGGAGCTCCAGCTGCACAGGAGAAAGGGCTCCACGGGCTTACATATGTCGCCCAGCTGGCTGCTGGCTCCCCTTACTTAACCTCCTAAGACCTGAGCTCTTCCATGGCATACATTTTAAATTTCTCTTTGATATTTGGACATATTGGGACCCGATGAATTTGTTTGTATCTAAGAAAAATGAGAGCCTCATATTCGTTTAAAACTTCGATATAACAGTGGCAGTATGTAAGTGCATATCAGGCCCTTGCAGAGCAAAATTTAGTGTTTTGGTCTAGACAACACAAAATGTGATGTCCACATATGTGGACGCCAGGAGGTTAAAGAACCACAAAGCTCAGATTATCTCAAGAACATGAATAAAATCCTTCATGAGAGCTCTTATCCCTCAGCCATCACCATCCTGGATGCTGCTAAGTTAAAGACAATCATATCCAATTTAACCTTTTATGTACAGTGTTTACTCCGTTGGTGTTTGCATTAATGGGGACTAGTGCAAAATAGAATTGTGTGTGTTTGCCAGCCAGCTGCTGCCACTGCATCTAAGGAGGTGGAGCAGGTCATCTACTGATGGAAGGTTGGTGGTTCAATCCCTGGCTCCCCCAGTCTATATGCCAAATAGCCTTTGTTAGATATTAACCCCAAGTTGCTCTCCGTTGCCTCCATCAGAGTGTGAATGTTAGCTAGAAAGCACTTAAAGCACAGAAGAAAATGCTTGTGTGGGATGTTGTATGAAGCTCCTGGAGAGTAAAGTGCTGTACAAGAATCAGCCCGTTTAACTTTTTTCTTTTTGTTAACTTAATTTGACGCTCGTTTTTTGCACTGAGAGAATTCCTCCTGAGTTTGGTTCTTCAGTCTTTTACTGCTGCAACGACACTAAGAGTCTGATTCTGTGTTGCTGCCATCAAATTTAAACAATTATTACTGTTCATTGCTCAATTTAAAAATGTGATATTTCTTCTATATTCTATTGTGAAGAAAATATGATTTTGGGTGTCTAGGTTGACGGCATCCTAACATTGTTACTCCTGTTGATGGCTGATGGAGTAGCAGGCGGGCAGCAGCGTGAACAAGTTTCAGTGATTCTTCAGATAAGGGGCCAAACATGTCCGGCAGATAAAACCCAATTTTGTGGGTTTTCTGCAGACAGTCCCAGTTTGTCAAGTCTATTCTCCCACCACGTGTGACCAGGATGGGAGAATGAGATAAACTATACTGCCAAAAGGATTCACTTGTCTCCTGTTCTTAATCTATAGGCTTTAATGTCAGCCCTCCCTTTGCAACCATAACAGCAACAATTTTTGACTGGTCTCCAGAAGCGAGGTCAGACGCCGATGTTTGACGAGAAGGCCTGGATCGCAGTCTGCGCTTTATAATTCATTGCAAAAGTGTTTTATCGGGTTGAGGTCAGGTTTCTGTGCAGGCCAGTCAAGTTCTTCTGCACCAAACTCGTTCATCCATGTCTTTATGGAGCGTTCTTCGTGCACAGTCATGTTGGAACATAAAGGGCTCATCTCCAAACTGTTCCTGCAAAGTTAGGAGCATGACATTGTCCAGAGTTCCTGTCACTAAGGAACCTTGAAAAACAACCCCTTACCATTCCTCACTGCGGAGAACACATCTCCACACGTGGAAGCACGTGTTTTACACCACTGCATTGCACTTGTAATGCGATGCTTGATGCTGTTGCTCGCCCTATCATGAAACTCTCTGCACACGGTTCTTGGGTTAATCTGAAGATCATAAGAAGTTTGGAGGTCTGCAGTGACTGACTCAGCAGGAGGTTTGTGACCTCTGCACCCTATTTGCCCCAGCGTGCCCCGACGCTGCTTATTTATTTATTTATTTATTTATTTATTTATTTATTCCCCTTTTAAATGTGGCCTACCACCAGGGCTAACGGTAGGAGGTTAATCTGTGGGTTGAACCTTATCAATAATTTCAAAAAAGGTTTAAATTAATGAAGTATTTATGTATTTCATTAATTAAATCAGCTGTTTACTTATTAGACAGTTTAATTGAACACTACACCGTCTGAGAAACCATGATGTGATCAGTAACAGTCTTTTCTTATTCTGTTCTGTTAGTATGAAGCACAGGCGTATGGATGAGTTTAGGGCTGGGCCATATCATCCCGTTCACGGTAATACCGGTGTAACGTTGGGCAACGACAAGAAAATGAAATATCGCGATAGACTAGGGGTAAAACGTGCATGTGCAGTGCCTTTGTTTACATACGCACATGGCGGCGGCGGAGAATGAGAAGAGCGAAAGTGGATCGTTGAATGAAACGATGAACCAGAACTGGTTTGTAAAAATGCTGCAGCTTCACTGGTGTGGAACTGGTTTAGCTTTCGTCCGTCAGATACACAACAAAGCACTATTTTTGGTAGCGCATGCTAGCGGGCCGTCGTTATTACCGTGTTGTTTGGAAAATACGGCGCACTTAAAATCAATCCTTTGATTTTTCTGAAAGTCGACAGCCCCTTATAATCCCATGTGCCTTATGTATGAACTCTGGTTGTGTTTACTGACCTCGAAATGATTTTATGTACACGGCATACATGCATATAATGCATGGCAGCCTCGTCGCGAGCTCCCCCAAGCAACAGCTGTTTTTTGTGTTTAATTTTCCTTTTCCTTTATTTTTTCACGAGTAGCACATGTCTCCTTGTGTACGACCGACAAACCTTACTGGACATAAAAGACGGACTTTCCAATCACTTTCCGGAGTTCAAGTTTTGCAACACAGACCCTCCGTTTGCAGACCCCCCATTCATCTCACGTGAGACATCTTTGTTCTCTGGCCCTGGAGGCCGCAAACGCCGACGCAGAGGGAGAAGATCTGGCGTTCTGGTTCGACTGAGACGGCGCACTAACAGACCACCGTTACCCAGTTTATTACTGGCTAATGTGCAGTCTCTGGAGAACAAGCTGTGCGAGCTTCGGGCAC